>NC_090387.1:20036210-20336230 GCF_036365525.1 Heterodontus francisci | reverse complement strand
AGGGATTTCCAAAGCTTAGAGTCTTGACAGCTGAAGGCACAGCTGTTAATGGTGGAGCAATTAAAATCGCCAGAGAGGCCAGAATTGGAGAAACACAGATATCTTGGAGGGTTGTGGGTAGGAGGAAGTTAGAAAAAGGAGAGGCGAGATGATGGAGGGATTTGAAATAAAGATGAGAATTTTAAAATCAAGGAATTGCTTAACCAGATGCCAACATAGGTCAGTGAGCACAGGGGTGATGGGGAACAGGATTTGATGTGAGTTAGTACACGGACAGAAGAATTTTGGATGACCTTAACTTTATGGGAGGGTAGAAGGTGGGAGGCTGGCCAGGAGAGCATTGGAATAGTCAAGTTTCGAGATAACAAAGGCATGGATGAAGGTTTCAGTCGCAAACGAGCTGAGGCAGGGGTGGAGTCAGGCACCGAGACAGGCGGTGTTATGGAGGTGAAAATAGGTGGTCTTAGTGATGTGTGGATTTGTGATCAGAAGCTCAACTCGGGTTCAAATGTGACACCAAAATTATGAGTAGTCTGGTTTAGCCTGAGATATTTGCCAGTATAAGCTATTCACTTTTCATTCCTGTAGGTTGCAAATTCATCACAATTCTCTTAATTGAATTACAGCCTTGTAATGCTGTACAGCTGCCATCTAGGTTGTGCCTATACAGATCACATAGGCTGTCACGGCAAATGGCACATGAGCATCCTCTGTAACAAGTCTGCTGATATTATATAGGTTTGAGATCTGACAACCTACACGTAGGTTTTGAATATTCAAAAGTACAGTAGATTGAGTTAAAGAGTAAGATAGTAATTCAGATAAGACTCTGCAATATTCTGCAAATATACCATTCCAATCTCTCCCCTGTCACCCAACATCATGATGGTATTTCAGCATAAGTTTCCAGAACAGACTGTCTAATAACCCCAATGTCCTTTCAAGACCTGGTGCCATGCTAACTATATGTTTGTACGTGGGGAGTCAGTACCTTTTGCATGGATAAGAGCTTAATATCAAGCGCTGACATATGAATAATGGCTGTAAGATGTGAGCCACACTATTCTTCTCACGACAGCCACTGTGAGAGACTGCAGTCTTATTCAGGCTAGAAGTACATGTTTATTACCTATGTATAAACATTTCATAAATCATTTCAATACTTTTTTTTTATCCTCAGCTAAAACTGGATTAGATTTTGTCTACCTTCCATTGCATTTCGTTCGTGCTGCCTTCCCCTTACTGGAGAGAACAGCAAAGTGTAATAAAAACAGAAAATGCTGGAAATCCATAGGAGGTTGGTGAGTAGCTGAAAGAGAAAGATAAGGTTAATTGTACAGAAGATAAAAGGGACTCTGCTTCTGTGCATAAACATTAACTGGCTTTTCTGTTTTACATGCTGACTGACCTGCTGTACATTTCCATCATTTGCTGTCTTTACTTCAGATTTCTGGCACCATAGTTTTTTTTTTCTTTTTATCTCCACATCCTTTTGTGAGCAACACTGAACAATGGTTTTGCTGTTATTTACAATATGGGAATGTCCTTGGCAAATAATAGCTCCCCTCTACCATGAACTTCATTTTCTCTTCTTCAGATGATACAAATTCTGCTCAGTGAAGCTCAGGTAAAACATACCCATAATACATTCCTATGTGCACTATTTTTACATATGCTTTAAAACATTTATTTCGTAGGGGTTATCACCTACATTAAAAATAGCACAAACAGGACCATGAGAAAAGTACATTAAGCATTTGTGTGTCAACCTCACTGCCTGGAATTTCTGCTCTATAGTATTGTCAAGATGAGCTATATATCCCAATTATCTCACTTTAGCTTTTTTGCTTCAGATCTGCAGCTGAAATGCTTTAATTTATAATTAAATGAAACAAAATAATTATGCAAAAAGATTTGTACATCCAGTTATTTATAATACTATTAAAATAAGATGCAGACTTATATTGCATTATGTTATATAGTTTCCTTTCTACATCTTGTATCTGTGGTGCTGCAGTGGGTTTGACACCTCTGAAGCCTAGGTTTAAATCTAGTCCAGATTGAAGGAATGAAACCTCCTGTCTATAAAAAATAATGACTGCACTTCAAAAGTAATTTATTGGTTGTGAAGTCCGTTGGCATTTCCTAAGGGTGTGAAATGTATTACCTAAATGCAAAGCCTTTATTATTTTCTTCCTTTGTCTGCTGGCTGTAAAAGTCTTATGTTGATAGGGTTCCTAATGGACATGGGCATACACCACAAAACAATCAATAATCCAGCGCCAAATGACAATCTAAATCTCAATGCAGTCTGTGGGACCTTGCTATGTGCAAATTGGCTGCCACATTTCACTACATTGTAGTAGTGACTATATTTCAAAAATGCTTCATTGGCTGTGGTGCTTTGAAACATTCTGAAGTTGTAAAAGACCCTGTAGGAATGCAATTTCTTTCTATCTCAAACCATAGAGACTACAGAAAGACAAGTGTGGAAAATATTGCCACACAGTTACAGTAGGGCACGCTCTTCTGAGTTTGGAGCTGTGGCTTATTGCTGATCAAGTAGAGAAAGCTTTACTCTGTATCCAGCTACGTTATCTCTGACCTCGATATGTTTGATGCTGACGCTGGGTACCTGAAATAGAAAGTGTTCCACTTCCTAGCACTAACACCCCTCACGTGGAACATCCCTCACCTTGATGAGTATAAATATATATTTTTTAATCTTCAAATTTCCTCTTACTGTACATATATCTGTTAAATGAGCAATGCTGTATTCTTTTCTTAAAGATCAGCATTTCAGTATGATGTGTTTTAATATTCTCTAACCTGTCGTTATATGGAAAGTGTTGTTGTTTCAACTTTTTCTTTCTGGCTTTCATACCTATCCATTTGTCCCTTTTGGTTCTAGGCTGATATATGTCTCCATGTCTTCCCACTCTATAATATCAATGCTGCAATATTATTTTCCATATTATAATACTGTGCCTCTGCTAAAATCAGCCATACTGGAAGTAAATATCCAAATTTGGTAAATATGCAGTGTATTTTTTTTTTGTCAGTGGGATTTTGATTACCTTACCATTTGAGTTAAACTAGCTATTGCATAAAGTAAACATGAATCTGCATCAATAGATTCTTTTATGAGTGGAGGGAATTTCTAATTCCAAGCATAGAAGTCTTATATCACAATATTTGTCTTTGTCGTTTTAGTTGACTTGTTGGTCTGTAAATGCACTTGCAACCATTTCCTCTTGCAGTAAGCCAGTCAGGCACAATGATGGGTAGCAGACTCTTGAAGTCCTCAAGGGACACTCTCAGGTTACCATTTTCATTGCCTGAACAAATGTCCTTATTAGCCTCTGGTCCCCAGAAAGAATCCAAAGGTGTAATATGATATTGTTATGCTGTTAAGTAGCATCTCCTGCTGTTACAGTTATACTACAGATTTTGTGTTGATATGAAGTGGCTTCAGCTTCCCACCCATGTAAAATATGTGTTGTAACTTGGATGCTAAGTGATAAGTTATGAATGAAGCAAGAGCATCTTCAGGAGATTGTCTCATATCACTAGTTTGGACCGGAACAATTATTCAGTTCACAGCAGAAATGACATATACTAGGGATCTTACTACAGATTATAAAACAGCTTACCATCAGAGGTAGATTTAGTTGCTAAATATAATTGCATGATAACAGGTAGATCGCATTTTTTAAAAAGTTGCTGTTGCTTCATGAGACTTAAATGTACCTAAAAACTACTGTTCCAATTAAAGTGATAATTCATACAATATATGGATGATATGCTGTACAGAGGATAAAATTCTTAACTTCAACCGTGCAAAGCAACATTTATAAAGGTCCAAAGGACCCACAGGGAAACGTGCTAATCTTAATTTTAATAATTTTTCACATTAATAGCACTAGCTGCCTTACTGCTTTTTGCTAACATTTAAAATGTAAGGAGCATTTGGATGCAGGTAAGTGGGAACACTGCGCAAGTGCTTGTTGAATACAAGCGTGGTGCTTCATTTTCTCTGCCCAGAGAGTACACACGAGTGCCAGCATAACTCCAGTCTTATGTCATTCAACCCATTCTAAACCAGCACTTTTAATATACCGCCTAAATATGGTATTTTGTCTCCTCTTATATAATTCTAGCATAGAATAGTTGCCTATTTAGCTACAAAGCAATCGTTACTATACTTCAAAATGTGATTCACCGTGTAAAGTGTTTTGAGGCATTTTTACGTGAAAGGCACTAAATAATGTATTAAGTCAGCTTGAAATGGTGCTATTAGTGTACAAATATTTAATATAGTCAAAGGATATTACTTTGCTATTTTGGTGGAGACATTAATCCACCTATTTAAAATGGGTTAATGTTTCTGTTAAAAGCAGAGGTATGTCATACTAAAGTATTAAGCATTCAAATGGTAACATTTCACAGTGCAATTTCCAGGCCATGTAGTATTATAATGTGTCTAAATTAAGTGCATTTTTTTGTTTTCCCTGAACAGCAGAATGAATAAGCCATTCATAAGCAATGCAAAGCTTTGGGAAGCAATCTAATGTAAAGTGATGTCACTGTTTTATTTGCATTTTCAGTCAGTCAATCTGTTTAATTTGAAATTGCTCATGAGAATCCTGTTATGAAGCCAGCAGACTTTCCCTTGTTGACCTTACTGAAATCATTTGCTACCCAGATGACAGACAACTGCATCAATTAAGGGCTATTTAGCAAAGGAAAGTTAAAGGTCAAACTGCTGGGCAAACTGTCTCCCGTTTTGACCTGGTCAATTATTCAGTTCACAATGGAAATGACAAATTCTATGGATCTTACTACAGATTATAAAACAACTCACTATCAGAGTTATATTCAGTTATAGAGTCAGAGAGTTATTTACAGCACAGTTGCTCGATATAATTCCATAATAATGAGTAGATCACAGTTTTTAAAAAGCTGATGTAGCTTGACAGGACTAAAATGCACCTAAAAACTACTATTCCAATAAAAGTGTTAATTCATATAATATATGGATGATTTGCTGTTCAGAGGATAAAGTTCTTAACTAATGCAAAGGTTTTGCTTCAGTTCTATAATTGATGGCATATTTATGCATTACTGGGGGTGCAAGTCAACATTATCGGGAGCACAGGATGGGTGATAGCCGATTGGCAGGGTGTATAATGGGCCACTAATCCATTATTGCCCATTTTGCACCCCTGCCAATGTGGAATTTCACCCCATTATTATAAAAGTTTATACCTAAATTTGAGAGCATCCTCGATTTTAATTGTTCCACCATTGGTGGTCATACCATCAGCTGTCAAGGCTCTAAGCTCTGGAATTCCCTTACTAATCCTCTCTGCATTTCTACCTCTTTTTCCTCCTTTGACAGCTACTTAAAACCTACCTCTATGACCAAGCTTTTGGTCATCTGCCCTAATGTCTCCTTATGTGGCTCTGTATTAAATTTTGCTTTATAACACTCCTGTGAAGTGCCTTGGGATGTTTTATTACATTAAAGGCACTATATAAATACACGTTGATGTTTTTGTGCTATAACTGATTGCACCACACAGACACAGCATTTAAAAAATGTCCACTTGGGTGAATGAGTGAAGGCTGTTGGCACTCATGGAATCAAAGCCCACCAAAAATCTGTACTTTCAGAAGGGGAGAAATTGGAATGAAAAGTTTTTAAACAGACCATGCTATTTAAAAGAAAACATTAAATGAACTGAACGGTGATTTGTTAATTCATCCTCTAAATCAATCCAGGTTTAGGGAGGTCATTGTTTAGTTGAATTTAGATTTGTTAAACAGATAAGAGTGTCAGCTTTCAGTGAGTTATATATGTAACTGCACAGAATGGTCCACCTTAAAGAATTAGTTGATGTTAAAGCTTCCCTTAGCATATAAAGTAAAACTAAAAACAGTCCAGTGTTGACTTTGGCAGTGCATTTCCAACACATTTTTTAAAAAGAGCAATGCTTTGGTTCCATGTAAAATAGTGTGAGTACCAACAGTTGTTGATGCTGTATTATAACTCATTGGCGCTTTACACTGTTCCTTTTAAGTCTATTACACTACAACGGTTAAAGAGCCTGACAGCAGTCTCATGTTTTTTTCATTAAAGCACCTAGGTGAAGTGCTAAACCCATTCTATAGGAAACCAGCAAAGTTATAAAAAGTTAGAGAAAAGAAAAGGTAAAATCTAAGCAGTATATCGATGATTCTACATGTACAAAGTGCAAAGATGATACTGAAGGAGGTAAAAATTTCTGAAGTTTGACTGGTGATTAAGCATAATAATGGTGCAGGCAGGAGAACAAGCATGTAGGTTAGCATATTTAGAGTTTAGAAGGAACAAAAGAAGAAAGTTTAGAGAAGCAGTGATCATATAGTATTGACAAAATAGAGCAACATGAGAATGACTGCAGTTGACAGAGATGGTCTTAACCTACTATAAGTACAATGAAGCACACTGGGATATTTTTGCAATTAGAGTCTACAATTGCCAAAGAACATTCTGAGGAAAGGACGATTAAGAAAAAAAAAAGACTTTCAGAGAGTGGTTAGAAGGCAGAATTCTCTACCACAAACTATGGTTGAAAGATACAAAACATACAAAATTAATGAACAGAAAAAGACTGACTGGTCCTTCAAACCTTCCCCACACCATGATGGCTAGAGCATCATACCTAACGACTTTTTCCCTCCATGACCTGCCAACCCCCTACCCCACCATCACCACCACCACCCCCTGCCCAACCCCCGGCCCCTTCATTCAGGGCCATATCTCCTGCTAAAGACAAAAAAACAGAGCAAAAAACCCAGTGCTAATAAGGGAAAAAAATACTCTGGAAAATGCTTCTCCAATTCCCCCAGGCAATCAAAATCAGTCCAGGAGATTACATGGACCAAGTGCTATCGATAATGACACCGACTGTATCAAGCTATCTCTGCTCCAGTCAAGAAGCAGTCCAATTCCCTCTTTAAGGCACACAGTGAGTCAGCACTTGCCACACCAGCTGGCAATGCATTCCAGAGGCTCACAACTCTCTGAGTAAAGAGGAACTGCCTAACATCTATTCCTACTCTTGCATAGTTTAAACTCATGTCCCCTGGTCCTCCCCAATCTGTTAAACTGGAATAATCAGTGTTGCTATTATTTTATTGATCCAAAACAGAATCCATAAATTCTTTTAAAAGGGAATTTGATATTTGCTAGCAAAAGAGGAATATTAAAGAGTATGGGAAATGAACAGGAGAGTGGATTAGACTGGATGCCACTGGTGGAAGAAACACTAACATAGACTTGAGGGGTAAAATAGTCTGTTTCTGTGCTGTAATATTCTATGATCCCATATTTCTGAGGACCATCAACGGATAAAGATTAAAGAATTCCTCAGATGTTTTACAGTTTATAGTTGCTAAGCTGTCAAAAATCAAACCCTTTATAGCTGAATAATCAGAAATGATATTACAGCCTTAATAATTCTTGAGTAAATTATAATTGTTTGCTTCTATTTTCACTTGCTCTAAGAGGGTAGGAAGTGTTGCAATCTTTCTACCAAAATTCAATGCAGATCAGTGCTAACTGTATGCTTTCTGAACCCTGTGAGTAAGGGGAATTAGCTTTGCAAAATATGTTAGTTATACGTAAAAGCATTGTAAAATTTACTAACCACATGTATATCCATATGCCTTCAATTTAAGACCACTGACAGGTTCAAGAATAAGTCCACTATGCAATGAGCCATTAATCCCAAATTCAATCCCTAGTCCATTCAGAATTAGCTGCTCTCAATTCAGGCAACAGCTCTGGTTCAACAATTAGCCTCAGCAATCCAGGGCTAGAAAAGAGAAAGATTAACTGAAATTCCCATTTATGATTACAGTCCAATGATCCCTGCTGGGTACAGTTTTTGGAACAGTCCATGTTTATCACAAATCCTTTCATATTCTGATTGTTGTAGTGTTTTCAGTTTACAATTTTATGAATTAGTTTTAGTTTTAGTTTTAGAGATACAGCACTGAAACAGGCCCTTTGGCCCACCGAGTCTGTGCCGACCATCAACCACCCATATTATACTAATCCTACACTAATTCAGGGAGAACTTGCAAATTAAAAGAAATGCAGATGCAACATTTTTTTAAGTGCATCTGAATCATTGATATTTTGGCCCAATGATGCAGTTTGCTGGTGTTATTGACAGTTGACATCTGGAGGCTGCAAATTATGAGTTCTGTCAGGCTTCTTCTTTCTGAGAAAATAATTTCCTGTTGTATCCCGTTAATTAATATGAGAGACGGTAATAAAGCAATAAATCATCTTGGATTTAAAATTCAATGAACTTACCATACAAAATGTATGTTTTATATGCAATTCCTGGTCACAATCAATCTCTTAACTAAAGTATAATTCATATACATTTATTAGGAGTTGCAATACATTGTTCATTTGCATTTCCTTGCTATCATTCTCTTTATAAATAAATGCTTGAATCTCCTACCTCTTAGTTAGGCATAACACCCTGCTGTAACTTTCCCTTGTCTCTTTAGCAGTAAGATACACAGTGAGGCTTGGAGACAGAGTAATAAAACAAATGCATGTCCTGTTTGTAGCGTGAGCCCAATTCAATTCAGATTGTGTTGATTTCAACCAAATTTAATCTCCCTAGAGTTTGCACTATATCTCTGCCCTGTGCCAGGACAGAGGTCAGACAGTGTCAAATTGCTGTCTGTTGAAAGTCCTGGTCAGCAATGCTAGGATATAGAAACACTGGGATTAAAGACTATTTACTGCAACCATTTTAAAGCCAGATATAACAGTTCAATTTTTTAAAATCATTTTAAATCAACCCTTGAGGATTACATTTTTAATTTCAGTTTAAAATGATACTAAATATATCTTCATGCTATTTACATCAGCATAGATTCTTTTTGGAATCAGCTATAAAAACAATACAGGACATAACAGAATAAATATGACTTTGTCACCTAATCCTATGTGATACAAGTTTACTGTTATCTGCAGTTAGCTGTTTGGTGAAACAGAGTTAAACTGATAGCCCTGTCTTGGCAGTGTGGACTTGAGGTTAACAAATGGCTGGGAATGTGTCGTAAGACTGTAACATTATCAAATCATTCTCATGTTGTCATAAAAGTGATACTCAAGAGCTTAATAATAATTGGCAACTCTAAAATTGCATTGCATGCAGCCCATAACACAGTCACAGCCAGCTTTCACTGTGTATGATATATACGGTGTTCCATCTTTTTCCATTATTGAGTTTTTTTTATTCCGTTTCATATTTTGCATTACTAACGCCATTTTTCCATTACGGCTGCCAGCTGCCATTATGACTGCTAAGTTTTCTGTGCAGCTTTACATCATTGGACAAGAAGACAGATTCTTAGCTGGAAGATAACATCGTGTGACAAGTAGAACGTTTTTTCACTGGAAGATAGTATCATGTGACAGGAAGAGAATATTTTTACTGAAAGATGAAAAGTGTTGGTTCCTCCTTTGACAGCATAGGATAGTTTTACGAAGAAAAGATGTTTTGTTTTTCAAGAATAGACTCTAACCTATATAAAGCAGATTTTTGAAAAAGTAATTAATCTTTATCATATTGTAATGCTCTTATTACAAAACTTGTGTTTTGGCATGAAAATGTTGCATAGTTTTCTAACTATTTTCTTCTTAAACGAAAAAGTTTACCAAACATTTTGCACATTTTGCATAGTGCACAAAATCATTGCTAAATCACTTAGTTAAAGCCCCAAGCTGAATTCTTTAAGGAGTTTCACCTGATAGAGGTATTTAAGAATATGGAAGGGTTTGATACGATAGACATAGAGAAGATGTTTCCACTTGAGGGAGAGTCCAAAATTGGAGGATAGTCACTATTAAATCCAATTGGTAATTCAGAAGAAATTTCTTTACTCAAATTGTTGTTAGAATGTGAAACTCAACACCACAAGGAGGAGTTGAGGCAAATAGCAAAGATGCATTTAAGGGGAAATTAGATAAACACATGAGGAATAAAAGGTTGTGCCAATTGGTTTTGATGAAGAGGGCTGGGAGGAGGCTCATGTGGAGCATGAGCACCAGCATGGACCAAATGGGCCGAATGGCCTGTTTCTGAACTGTACTTCTATTTAATGTAATTCTACGCAATATTCCTTCCTACCTGTATCAGCTTGGATCCTGACTTACTAGTCATAGAGTCATAGAGTTATACAGCACAGAAACAGGACCTTCGGCCCATCGTGTCTGTGATGGCCATCAAGCACCTAATTATTCTAAGCTCATTTTCCAGCACTTGGCCTGTAGCCTTGTATGCTTGAGATTTCAAGTGCTCATCTAAATACTTCTTAAATGTTGTGAGGGTACCTGCCTCTACCACCCCTTCAGACAAACTTCATTTACACTAAATGTAGTCTAAATGAAAGTGAAAACATATAGGTGTTGCAACCAACCACTCAAGACAAAGCCTCCAATCAAAATGTACAATTCTGATTGTGGTGGGAACAACACACTGTTAAATTAGTCCTGACACTCCACAGATTGCCTAACAGATCGCATTAAACTTGCCAAATTAATGAAAACCATAGCCAAATTGACCATCTATTAATCCCTGAATGAGGCTAACCAAACCAGGGTGTCTTTAGATCAACAAATTAACTGTTTAATTAGAAAAACTAAATTCTTAAACACTACCAAGATATAAACAACATTTAAAATAGAAAAAAAAGTGTCCTTGCAGATTTACACTCCTGCCGAAGTGGAATCTTCCAATGTGGAACAGTCCAAGGTTGCTCGAAGTCCTCGCAGCCATCCCATGGGAGGGGAAGGTTCTTCAATGGAAGAACAGTCAGCAGTCTAATTCAGCAGTTGAATTGTTGCTCCTCTTTTCCAGCAATGAATTTCAGCAATTACAGTTCAGTAGTTAAAGGAATTGGTTGTTTTCTCTTAAGGAATTAATCTGGCTGGACTTTTCAGAATTCTGAGAGTATAATAAATAGGGTTTAAATCAACTGAGAGAGTGTTCTCCTATCCTTCAATATATGCTGGCAGACAGTCTGTGTGTCTGAGTCAAAAGCTAGTTTTTAGCTAGTTTTCAAAAACATTGGCAACATTGTATCTTTGTCCTTGTTCTTCGAATGGCTGTATCCAAGGGCAACCAGAATGCACTCTTTGACTCACAGTCCCTGCAGCTTGCTGCCTTAAAGCAGTACTGATCCTTTTACAGCTTTAAAGGCACACCGTATACTTCCTGGAAAAGAAAAAAAACTAAAGTTCATAACAATAGGTAACATTTTCAATAAAATAGTCATCAAAAAATATCATGGAAATGCATAAATACGTTTATATGTTAATAATGCACAGTGCAATCAAAAGACTCTGGGGTAAATCTTTGTCTCTATAGCTTGGATGTTAAGAATTGCCAGATAGAGCCAAAAGGAAAATCTAGTGGGTTAGGTCACATGCCCTTTACAGAGCCTGACAGGTTTACCTTGCTTTAATAACAATGGAAAACAAAGAAATTATATTTCTATAGCATCTTTCATGATCTCAGCTTGTCCTAAACCACTCTACAACCAATGAAGTACTTTTGAAGTATAGTCACTGAAGGAAAAAGTGGCGGCCAAGTTGCACACAACCAAGTCCAATAATTAACAATTAAATAATTGACCAGATAATCTGTTTCAGTGATATACATTGAGGGATAAATATTGGTGAGTTTGCTGTGAGATCTCCCCTGCTCTTATTTGAAAAGTGCCATGGGACCTTTTACATCCACTTAAGAGGGCAGATGGTGCCTTGCTTTGATGTCTCATTCAAGAGATTATACCTCCAACAGTGCTGCACTCCCTCAGTTCTGCACTGATGTGTCAGCCTGGATTATGTGCTCCAGTCTTTGGAATGTTGCTTAAATCAAACCTTCTGACTCAGAGGCAAGAATGCAATCACTGAGCCAAGACTGACAAGGAAAATCAGGTGAGTTCAGTTACTGATATGTGATCCTCCCCACCAGATTTTCCTTTTGGCACTCTGCCCTCATGATGCTTAGCATCCAGGTGGTAAAACACAAATCTATCCTTCTAACTTCTGATTGAATCCAGAATCATTTCTGAATATGGAGAAAAAAATAAATATCTGCTTAAAGCAATGATCAGGTGCTCTGGTTTCTCCTCAACCAGTGCAGGAAAAATTGCAAATAAATGTAGTCATTTTACAGGGCTTTCTAATCCACTCCAGTCATTTCCTGACATAATATGAAACCTAGCTAAGTGGTAGCAATCTTACCTCTGAGACAGAAGGTTGTTCTACGGTGACTTAAGATTGACAATTCAGTACAGCACTGAGGGGGGCACAGCCTTTTGGATGAGACACTGAACCAAGGCCCTGCCTGCTGTCTCAAGTGAAAGTAAAAGATGCCATGGTACTTTATGAAGAAGAACAGGGGATTTCTCCCAGTGTCCTAACCAACATTTATCCTTACACCAGCACTGCCAAAAACCGATTATGTGGTGATTTATTTCATTGCTGTTTTTGCACCTTCGAGTGCACAACTGGCTGTAATGTTTCCATACATTGTAACACTGAACAAACTTCAAAAGTACATCATTGGCTGCAAAGAATTTTGGGAGACCATGAAACATACTATAAAAATGCAAGTTTGTTTTTCTTATAGTGGCTTAAAATGTTACCTGTTGTCTTGATAGCATTTGTAGGGATGACAATTTCTGCAATGGTTCACTGACACATCACATTACTGGGTAGTAAGACAGTGCAATTTCCATTTTCGCTATCTGCGGCACATTATGGGTATATCCTGACAGGACAAAATCACAAATGTGGCAGTCCTTTCAAAGGCAGAGCACCCAAGTGTGTTAGCACTAATCAAACAGAGACGGTTTCAGTGAATCAGATACCCCAAAGGATGGAAGACGGTCACATACCCAAGGACCTTCTGTATGGTGAGGTAGCTGGGGCCAGACAACCAGTGGGGTGCCCAAAGCTCCGCTTCAAGGATGTTTGCAAGCGTGACATGATGGCCTTAAATGTCGACTATCACACCTGGGAGTCACTAGCTGGTGAAAGAGGGAAATGGCGACACATCCTGTGGACTGGTGTGCACTACCACAATGACCAGTGGCTACAACAACTTGGCAGCAGGCACTACCGTCAAGAACAACAACTCACAGCGTCACTTGGCAGCTTCACTTGTGGCAGAACCTGTCTCTCAAGGATTGGCCTTCACAGCCATCAGCAAAGGTGCATCAAGAAAAGACACCCTACCTAAATGGATTGTCTGATGCCGGCACCAAATAACCAACAGGACAATGCAATTCTTTACACAGTGATCTCCCAATCTCATCCACTGAATCACATGGTTCACCAGACATCAGAACGAAAATCTGAGTTGAGAGTCGCTCTCTGCCACTCTTGGTAATATCGGTAAAGGATTTACAGTAGAAAGTACAGTTTACTCTACATATTTTCGACACAGTTATTCTTTTGAGAACCAGATCTGATTTACATATTACAAGTGCATACAATGAAAACTCAAATCAGCGCACAGTCATTGTGAGACCGGTAGTAATGTGTAACACCTCTCTGAATGAGCAATGTCGTTAAGCATATGCAAACTCCCAATAAAAAGCAAAAACAAATACTGCTGATGCTGGAAATCTGAAATAAAAGCAGAAAATGTTCTGATGAAAGGTCATTGGCCTGAAACGTTAGCTCTGTTTCTCTCTCCATAGATGCTGCCAGACCCGACAAAAAGGCAACTGATTTCATTTCATAGTTATTTCGGTGCGATAATTGGTCTTGAATATGTCACTGCATGATAATACAAACTGTCAGTGGCAGTACCAGCAAGCTGAGAATGTTCTACAACCGATATTTATGTCCATAATTTGGAAGTGAATGTATTTAATTGTTCTCAGGTCAAAATCAGTATTTAACTAGATTTAATATAATCCAAATATCCAAATAATCCAATCCAAAATAATCATCTACTATATATTCTTATATATATATATCAAGTGCATTATATTATTGCACTGTTATTTTAACTTATTCCTATTCAATTTGCGGACTTTCCATTCTAACGCCGCCTTGCGGATTATAGCTGAATCTGTCTGGGTGACAGAAAATGGGATAAATAGAATCATTTGACTTTTTTTTTCAGTTTAGACAGTGCATTCGCCACATTTTAAGGCACATATCGCATACTTTAAATCCAAGTTCCATACTCTGAAAGGAGTGCTCGCTTAAAGGAAAATAATTATAACAGTATAACATTTCAGGCCACACTTCGACATTGAAGAGCCCCTAAAATCACAGGTGTTACTTATATGAGCAAAGGACACGTGGTTGGTGTTTGTATTACCTGATCAAACAGAGGTGACGTTGGCAATTGTTCTTACAAACGCAGGTCCGCTCCTTTTACGGTTTGTCACTCGGTCAGATTTTACCTCCGGGATATTTCTTTCAGAAGAACACTGCCTCCCACTTTTTGAAACGGGTTCGGGTTGAATGGGACGTTACAGTCAAAAATAGTTTTGTGGCTTTTTGAGTCCCATTTTTTAAAAAAAGCGTAAAATCAAATTCAGCTGCACATCGAACATTCACTTTCTATAAAATTATGGAACAGATGGAGAAATGTTGGGAAACCTAAAATCAAAGTGGCGGGAGAAAAAAGTTAGACCTGAACATTTAAATATTTAGCTTACCTTTCATTTTTTGTGAATTGACCAAGCATTGTAAATGTAAAAGATATGTGTTAATACTCCAATTTGCATAAATGTAAGAAAAGAATTCAATTATAAGACACATTGACAACTAATAAATAAAGCTACCTGTCATAAACTGCGGCCAGCAACATGCTACAGGAATATAAAAAGAAAATACTGCGGATGCTGGAAATCTGAAAACATGCTACAGTAACTTGACGCTGTATTTTCTAGTTCATAAGTATTTCAAGTGGGTTTAAGATCAGAGGCGATATTTTTGACAACTTGCACAAAAACAGGTTGCCACTCACCAAATTGTGCACCTGGGAATGAATGGATTCTGTACAGGTGCTTCGCCTTGCCTTTACGTGTCTGCTTTGTCAATGTTTTTTTTTGGATTGGTCTACTAGCAATGCACAGCATCTAAATAAACAGGACGCTTCACGGCAACGGGAAAGTGTATGTGCATGAACTTTATTGTAGTTGTACATTTGTGTTACCAAACCCATTCATGGATTCCTCCCAACCGAACTACAAGAGGACTACAGATATTTCTGAATCTTATCTCTTAGCTGTTACATTCAGGCTGAACTGGAGTGTATACACAGTGTTCCAAATTGTGATTTTGCTCTTCATCAAAAAAAAAAGAATTGTGGGCACTCAGAACTGGAGAGAGATTTAATGGAGTTGGGGGAGAGGGAGACATTCCGATCACGTGATATTTCACCAGCAATGGGAGGTCCTTTTGCTCGACACAGTCCCAAGACTGCACCTTCCTTGAAACTGATAATAATGTGTGTAATTGCAATGAAGCCCCGGAAAGTACTTGTGTTATTTACAGTATCGCGAAAGAGGAATTGACGAAGGTGGCAACACAAAGTAGAGCATTGGAAACTGAAGCAGATTCTGTATTCGATGTCCACGTTTGCATTAGAATGCGCTTTATTCAAATACAACAATTAAAAGAATCTAATTCAAATGTCAAAATAACCACCGCGGTTATGGTTAGTGTGTGGGTGATGGTCGTACTTCAAACTGTGTGCTCTGATGTTTAAAACGAGAAAGGTAAAACGACGAAAACACAGCAATTTTTACAAGCTATTACGTCACGTTTGTTTTCTGTGAAACCCCCGATTTACCAGGAAAAAACTGCTGCAGAGTAACGGTACAAAGTGTTGCTAGTCTTATAATGCACTTAAAAGCCACTAAATATATTTGATACATTTTTTGAAAAAATACAGCACGCCTTAAGCAATGAGAGCAATGTTCAGTGAATAAAATGTTAAAACAGCGGAGACGGACACAAGGGAGTTTTTGGAAGTGTAAGTAGCGTAGTCGACTCCTGCCATCAAACATATAGATTTCAGGAACAATACTATAGCAAAGTCCAAAAACCCAAGACAATCGAGTGTTACGTTGCTACAAATTATTTAACAATTGTATTGAGAGGATATCACCTTTCGCATTATTCCGACTAATTTGTTTTGATGAAAGATGATCCCTTTGGGGCTCACGCTCTTCCCCAATGGGGTCAGCCATTTGTAGGGTTCAGCTCTCTCTCTCTCTCTCTGTGCGGCAAGCTGTTAAACTCTGTCTTGTCCTGACACCTCTCCCAAAAGAAAACTCATTTGACGTGCGTGGGAACAGTGAATCTCCCATCGGCGAACCTCGGTATTAAGCAAACAACTCGACCTACTTACTGTCTGAATGTCGCCAGGGATGTCAAGGAACCAGCAGTTTATGGCAGCAATCATTGCCGTTGTAAACGCTTCATTCTGGGTAAATGTTTGGACCCAATCAATTCCAACCCAGATATATTTATTTCCCAATATTTGACAGAAAGAACCACGAGGTAATTAAAAATTGAAGAACAATATATGTTTAGCTATATTACTATATGTATGGGAGCAATAATGATTTTCCCAATATCTAGGACGCACCCTTTGCTTCTTCTGTTTTATTCAAATTTCAATATATTCGATCCCATTCTACTTAAAGTATACGACATGCAGTTAAAAGATTTTACGCATACATAGCGGTCATCGCCGCCAATTATTCTGGGGGGATTTGATAACCTGTGGGGCATCTGCCTAAAGTTGAAGGGTCCATTTAAACTGCCATTGATAACTTAAAATCATAGCTATATTAAATATAATTCCAAATGCGTGTTATATTTGCTGGGTATTCATGAAGGTAACAATTTTTAGTTAGATGATTACTACTGGCCAGTTTGATTGAGGTGTCTTAACAGGTACTGTGTAAGGTAAAACTATCCGAACAGATTTGAGTTCAATTGTTCTGCCAAGACAAATTCACTGTGTGAAGAACTCAACATATCCGATGATCAGTTAAGATAAGTTTTCTCCTGCGATCATTATTTTAAATAAAATGTATTTGATAGCGACGGAGTTGACCACAATAAAAGTTTTAGAAGAGCAGTTGACATTTGTAATTGTGCATTTTGTTGTCAAATTCCAGCTGAAGGCTGTACGGAAGGAAATTGGGTTGACTCTTTAAAGAAAACACGGTGCAGGGAAAAGGATTTAACTTTGGTCGAATTGTTTGCACCACGTCCATTTATGGATTACCGTAACCCTTTAAGTGTATTTGCTGCTTATAACGTTAGGCCCGAAGTTACATCTTAAACATGCAGTACTGAATATCTGCAGTTATGGAGAAATGCAATCAAAGCCCCGCCCCCCCCCCCCCCCACCTTCAGTTGTGACACGGATCTTTGAATCAGTTGAACTAATTGTGACTTGGTTTATCTCTTTCAATGGTTTGAAAATTCGACTGTGGTCCCGAAAGGGTTACTGTACACAAAGAGGAAAGGACTTGAGTTTTTTTTAAAATCCATCGAATGCCTGCGGTATTTTGCTGAGCTTGTAGGTAGTCCTGTCATTGAACAAATTGTTCTGTCCCTTGATGCGTCGCAGGCTTGAAAGAATCTGCATGGAGCTTGTAAATTTGTTGTATTGCAGCTTTTCTTCTGGGGATTGAGGCATTAGCAAAGCAATAAAGCGTTTAACAGAAATCGTTCTCGGCCACCCTTGTATTATACACCAGCTGTTAATTAGCTAGCCATCAATCCTTGCTTGATTGTCAAAACAGTCAATTAACTCCAAAGACAGAACCAAATAAAACACACGCGATAAACTGACTTTTTGTGATCTTTTGAACAAAATATCGAGATGGCAATTGGAAACAAGGTAGCACAAAATCAACAGAACGCAACAATAAACAGATCAAGTAACAAAAACTATTTTTTTTAAAAAAGCACCGTTATGCATACAGACTGTCCTCCCAAAAGTCATTTTGTCCCTTTTAAGGTGGGTATCATTAATTTAAACATGTAAATGCAGTCAGACGATTTCGGAGATGAACACAATAAAATGATTTTAAACCAAATTGTTGAGACGTTCCACATATATTTGCTGCATCAGTCGTGGTAAAGCACTTTGGGATGTCCTGGGTCGTGAAAGGCGCTATATAAATGCAATTTCTTGTTTTTTTTAAGTTGGAAAATGCATTTTCTATTTTGTTAATTTCAATAAATCTGCGATCGTCCCATGAGATCTTGTACTGTATATGCTGGTGGGGAAGAATATATCTATGTATATTATTTATTTAAAATTCTTAATTTATTTAATTTTAATGTAATACTATGTATTTCACGTTAATTAAGCCTTGCAGTAATTAAATCATATATGCATTATGGGATTGCACTCAATGTGAAGTAGCGAACCATGTTAAGTGACAAGACATAAACGTCACTATTAAAAGGTCAGGAGTATATTGTTTTATACTGGCTCACAACCTCCGTATTCAATAATGATTAAGTAAGATATTCCTTTGACTGACACGCTTCTAAACAATACAAGAGTATTCCACCAAAACGGCCAATTCGCCTGCTGGGAAGGTCTATTAAATTCTCACTCTTTCGATTTTCGGAGAGTCTCAAGACTTCCGTCCATTACTTTTACTTTATTGTATAACTATACACAGATTGAATCAGTTTCCTGCAGCAGCAGCCCATTTCACTGTTACTCACTTTTAGATTCACATTTTATTTCGTTAATGATGTTTAATGATTAAAAAACGAGAAGCCTAATGTCAACAAAGTTTGCATCTATTACTTAAAATGGACGCGTAACTGTAAGACCTGATCAACAATGACTGAATAGCTTAGCATTCTGGGCGTAGAAGAATATGTCGTGTTCATTATTTATTGCATTCCTTCCGAAGTTTTCCTTAAACTTTCCAAAAAAAAACCAGAATATTTTTAGAAAATGAAAACGCGATTTGGCCCAACATGGTTGTTTTGCTCCTGCCAGTGAACTTTTAGGGTCTTTGACACAATTACTGCGTAGCATTGGAATTAAGCATCAACTGCCACAAAAGACAAAAAGTCTGGGCAAAGACAGCATTCAATGTATAAGTGTTTACTGATTGATGTGATATTCGCAGAACTTCAATAGATTGTTTACCACAACATTCAGCAGATTTATTGGTTAATTTTAAGTATGTTTTCCATAATATTTAGTAACTTTGTTAATTAAAACAAAATTGCATTCTGAACCTTATTTGTCTACTTCCAGCTGAAAATGTCCCTCAATTTTTATTGTCATTACAGAATATCTTCTTACATTAAATCATTTTGGTATGAAGTCTAAAGAATCAGCTAATATTCATGGAACGAAGTGAACTTGCGGCGCTATTTGCCTGGACTCCAAAATTATCTCTTTATTCGCTTTTACAATGGATAATAGAATTATGTTTCGTAGCACATGTGTGAGCAATATTTTCTCACATGGAAGTAGATACATGTTCAGCAAGTTTAATATTAGGAAGAGTATTTTTAGCTGATGCGAATTTACATTTTATGACTTTTTAACTTTGCTGAAATCGAGAGAACCTAGGTTTCCATTCGCCTTTAAAGCATCAGCCCTTTTTAGGATGTACTGCAACGTTTAGAGGTCCTGATCACGAATAAACTTTTCCCCCCTTAAGTAAGCATCCTATAAATCTCTGCTCTTTCATACATGCATGGTATAAATCCTTGTGAGTTATTTATTCTCATGTCACTGGGTTGTTCTTTTTAGACTCTGAGGCTCCTCCTGGTCTTGGATCTGCTCTTTCTGGACTGCCCAGATCTCCATCCCCCATCAACTGACCACGTTGTTAAGTGAGGCATCAACTGGTGAGCAGTGAAATTTGGACAGCGCTTTCCTTGGTAGCCTCCAGCTCTCTGCATTCCAACACACGTCCAAACTCCTGATGGAAGATTAATGCATAAAATAGGAAATAGATCCAAATGACATGTTCATTAACACGCCACTGCACATCTATTCCATTTGCTTTAACGTTTAACTCATATTATGTAAATTAAGTTCGAGATGACATAATACAGTTTATATGTATCGCCTACATTTTCATGGGTAAACCAAGTCTGTCAATCTGAGAGAGAAAGCGAGTGAGTGTTCAGAATGAGTCATGAATGTGCAACCTCGTGGTTACGGTTGAACCTTTCAATAATGGACACCAGTAGAATATTTTGCAAAAAAAAGATTGCCATTCAAATTGTCAATGCTTGCTTAAATCCAACTTATTTCGGGACGTGACTGACCATTTTGTATCAAAATCGCATGCAAGTTACCTGTCCACTCGCGCGTAACACATCCGAACCTCAACTTTGCATTCGTTTTAGTCTCTGGAAATATCTTTTTTCTAGTTAAAAATAAACCATCTGTATTTTACATTAGAAGGAATAAAGGCGACATCAAAACATGTGCATATGAAAGTTATTTATACCGTCAGGTGGAGGAAGCAGAATGATGAATGCATATTCTGTGTATAAATAGCTGAACGGCCTATGTAGGTGCCGTTAGCTAGGATGTAATCATAATGTGACAGAAAGCGTCCAAATGTAATAATAACCAAGAAATGTCGTGGTTTTAAGCCACGGCTGGTTATATATTTCTTTAGCTGAAACATTTTGTTGAAATATTCCGAACTGACACCACATTCGTCAGCTTATTAAAACACTGCTTAGATGGTTTTTGCTAACTGATGCATGCATTGATCGTCTTCCACACGTGGAAACAGCCTCACACGAAACGGTTCCCTCCTTTCAACGAAGATAAAACATTTCTTTTCACTAGGTGGCAATGTGTTATGCCATTGTATCTCCCCAGAATCGCTGTCGCGTTTACAAACACCGAGATCAGTGCATTGAAATACAAATTAGCTCAACGTTAATGCCTGCAGTGAGAGTTTCCATTTTTTTCCATGTTTATTTTTAGAACTTGACAATGCTTCCATTACTGTGAATGGATTCGGTGCAGGGGGAATAAAAAGGTGATTTGCTGTTATTTAATTGGGATGACGCAGAGGTCAGAGGCAAAGCCTTGTGATGTGCAAAAATCACGCAACTTACATTCACAAATATCTCTGAAGAATAAACAGAATCTCTTGGAAAGTTGCCCGGGTCACTCTTTACGGCTACAAGTTTAACTGGAAGAGGAAACTCCTATCATTATTCATTGAGTAAGAAGTATATGCCAGGCCCGGGGTTGCAGGGTTGCCACTTTTCCTGGTGTATTGTGTTTTGGTTCGGAGAGATTTCCTCGTCGTGGGTCGAGGGGGGCGGTCTTCCGCTTGAAACCACTCAACATGAGAAACTCCAATCAGACATCGTGTGGTACAAGGCAACCCACCGAGAAATAATGTTGGAACGAAAAGGTCTGCAAAACTAATATTGTTCAAGTTGCAAAAAAAAAACAAGATACAGATTATAACAATTTGACAGCAATATCTTAGCTGTAATAAACCAAACATGCATAATTGAAACCCTCAGCAATATAATTTAAAATAACACATATTTTAATAAACCTCTCAGCATTTTATGTATAATTTTCTCAATTATGACTCCTGTTAGTTAAACACTCCTGCGCTGTCCAGTTGCCTAAACAGGTAGTTGCTGCAATAAAAACGTTTGACGTTATTATGCTGAAATAGTATTTGAAATCATGTAATTATGAAGACATTACTCAACAATAAATGATTAATTCAAAAGGGTTTCTTATAAATATATAATTCAGAATAAAAACAAAATGATTAAGGATTGTCGTCTATTTAAGACTATAAAGGATGTACATGTACAGGTACATGATTAATATACATAATAAACATTTAAGAGGCAATCTTTTATGTCTCCTATTTTCTTTTCAATAAAGAATTAATTCAAAATTAGCCCAATAAAATTGTGAGTATATGCCCAGCGAATTTCAAATGTAAGGAATACTGAAATAAAAGATAAATTAATTAAAGATACATAAAAATACACGCTAGAAACAAAAATTACAATGAAGACAAAAGTGGACATTCCAAATGTATTTTTGATATGCTTTTATTTTGTTCTATAAACTGAAGTAAGCCTACGGCTTCAAAAGAAACATTGCAGCTTATAGAAATGTAAACCTCTTCAAAAGAAATCTCGCAATTATTCTCGGTATATTGGTTTACCCTGATTCAAAGGGCAAGGCCACACTCCACTCAATGCATGTACCGGTAACTTGTAAATTTTTATGCCATGAGGTGAGTGTCTGCATAGTTGCCTGATCACTTCTTGTTTCTTGCGAATTATCCCGCCTGGGTAAAAACAATAACAGAAGTTAGAATGCTCTCCGTGCAAGTTCTGTGGTCGGCAGAGTGGTTCATTGCCCTTAAAGGGCACGACCTTCATGTATCTCAGCAGGGAGCCCAGTCACCTCGAAACAGTCGGTGAAAAAAAGCACCTTGGTCATATTTTTGACAAAAAAAAGCAGAACTCCAAATTGAATTAATC
Source organism: Heterodontus francisci (assembly GCF_036365525.1). Lineage (NCBI taxonomy): Eukaryota > Metazoa > Chordata > Chondrichthyes > Heterodontiformes > Heterodontidae > Heterodontus > Heterodontus francisci. The sequence continues at coordinate 20,313,621 of NC_090387.1, read as the reverse complement.
AGAAATGACCACATTTCTACAATTCTTTATCTCCCGTTAGCTAAAAGACGGTTAGAAAAGGTACGTCCTGTACCACACTTTTTTCTAAATCTAATTGCTTGGTGATCTTGTTCAGACAACGATCTCATATAAATACTGACGTTTGATCATGGAAATATTTGGAATCATGGAATTTTGCATTAAACGCGTATTTATCACAGTATTAGGCCCGTCACATTCCGCACTTTATAGATTCAGGTATATTTCATGCATTTCGCACCAATTTGGCGGGATTGCTGTAATAAACGTTGAAAAAGCATTTTAGAAAAATATGACAATATGCTATATATTTCAAGCCAGAATATTTTAAAGTGCACTAAATAATGCCAGCTGATTCTTTATCACTTACTTTAAAATCAATAAGCCACAAACTCAAACACAGTTGCATACTGTATTTCACGGTAAGATATTTTATATGTAGAAATACTAATCATGGAACATTCATGACAAAATTATTTCATTGCTTTCGAAGCAAAATTACAGGATCTCTAAATGTTTATATGTACATGGGATCATTCAGCCTCATGCACGATTATAGGTGTTAATACAACATTTGTCACATTGTAGAAAACGTTATCTTTGCCTTTATGGTTGCTCTCTTGATTGCAAGCAGCCACCTTGAATTCGTGAAGTTTAAACTTTCAGAGAGTGGGCTGACGTTAATTTACCGGCGTGAGACTAAACAGTTAGCAAACGCACATAATTAATTTTACTGCAGACCCGTTTGCGTGAGTGATAGCTATTGCTGGCCAGTAGATTGGTTACAAACGAATATGCATCAACATTTTCAACGGTTGCATTTGATTAATTGTGTTTACACTCACTAGATGTATCTGATATTATGGAAATTATACATTGCATGCGGTAATTTATCGCATGAAAATTAATTAAACGATTTCTGAAACTTTATAGCATGTTATACGCTTCGCAATCATTCAGAATATGAGCAGGTCTGGAAAAGGAAATGGGTCTAAATAGGCTTTGTAATGTGCAGCAGTTTGAGGAGAAATGATTGAAAATGACTGTTGTCTTTGAGCTGTAGTTCACCCTGATAGTGTCAAAGTACGCCGAGAACGTTCTAAACCTTTTAATTGTGTGCCTAAACAAAGTGTTCCGCAGTTAACTATACAACATGTGATGAAACATAACAACATGCAGCTGGGAATCATTTACTGCTTCTGGAAAATATCTTACATCGATGTTGATGTCTTGAATGTTCCATTTTTATGTTAGAAAGTGTAAAAAGGATATCACATATGTCCATATTATACAAAGCGTATTGTGAGGTATAGCAATCTTGGTTTCTGGTCATAAGTGCAACGCCTCAGAAGCGCCAAATAAATACAAGTCTCAATTCCATAGTGAAAATATGCAATACACCGGCGTGCCACCGTTTAAAGTGCACTTTCTACTTAAGTGTTCAAGAGCAATAAGAAAACGCCTCCTTGGCTAGGTCCGTGCTAAGAAGTTAAACCGTATCTTTCGATGGCATTCTCAGTTCCAAGCCAGTTTACCAAACTGCCCACGCACCAACCAATGACCTCTGTGTACTCTGTCCGAATTCAAATCAGACTAAATATCCCACATAAACAAGTCAACTAAAATGTAAGTGGGCAGAAAATGAAATGCAATAACATGTTATTAACTTTAGTTTCTTACATAGTTCTAAACAAATCCAAAGAACAGAGTAAGGCCCCGCTAAATTAAAATTCCCATTAGGAACGATTCTATAATCAAACTTTATCATTTTAGCCATGGAAATATATATATAGGAAATATATAATTATATTTTAAAAATCATCATATAAAGATTGCCGGTGCATCTTTACATCATGCGACAGACTGCAATACAATATAGTCTGCAGGCAGTCGTCAGGACCGCGCGGAACAACATGCCAGAGTGGGAGGAGTATTTCGCGTATGTTTGCGTGCAAGTGGGCCAGTCTGGTCCTTGTGTGGTCCGGGTGTGTGGTCTCCGGTCCCGATCATCTGTCCAAAGGCTGCTAACTTGGATGTGAATGACCACCTCTGTTTACTTTAGCTCTGTCTGCAGTTAGTGAACTCTGTTCAGCGTTTTCCTGGCATGGCAGGTTCCAGCTGGTGCAGATCAGGACTGAGCAAGGGCTCCTCAGGATGGTCTGCAAATGGACTCCTGCGTAAATCAACGTCAGAATTTATGGACCAGTTTCCACCTCATCTCGCTTTGCCTAAAATATACGAGTCTCATAAACTATGACTGCTGAGTGGTGAAAAAAAAAGTTGTAGATGTTCTGATTGCTGCTCAGTAAATAAGGCCTTACAGTAATGTGCATAATGCATATCTGTAAAATTCAAAGGAAAGTTACCCGTGTCTGTGATCGACAACACAATAGTGCATTGTCCCTTGTATGAACTCTTGTAATTAATTACCTCCTATCACGTTGCTTTGAAATGTCACTTTTAAATGTGCTTAGAGTCTGTTTGCTGTAAAACAATGTTTCTTGTTGTTCAAACATGCGGTTATCGTGACAAAACGCGTATTTTAAGAATGAATAATGCTGTTGTATTAATATTAGTGACACTGAATAGTTGATGCACCTTTATTCATTTGAGATATAGAGGACGGAACAAATAGAAATGTTAACCACTATCATTCAAAATGCAACAGTACAGTATTTGGTTGTAAGAGAATAACCTATTGTAACAACTTAAAGTAGCAATCTCAATCTCTCGTGTGCAAAATATGAACAGAAGACTATTTTCTTAACTTCAGCGCAATTAAAAGAGAGGTGCTGCGATACTGGACAACCCATTTAGGCAAACTAAAGGAAATTGGCTGGGGGACGCTGTCTGCATGTTAGAACTCTGGACTGCTGGTCTGGGCGCCAGTGTACTTCTCCAGTACCTGACCTTTCCCCTTTAACCCCTCTTCTGGCTTGGCTGGAAACTCGCCCTTAAATGAGTAGAGTCTACTAGCCTAGGTTTCAGTTCCCAGAAGATTATTTTTAATAGGAGCAAAAGGATTGCCTAACAAGCAACTTTGCTTCTGAATATATATATATACATATGTAGCATTAATCTGCGGACCGTTATTCTGTACTTCCAGCATAGTTTCACAGTTTTGATTGAATTTCAAGTCTTTAACCAAACAGCAGTTCATTTCGCGTCTGTAGTTCAATATTCAAGCCAGTAAAGGAAACCATATCACAGTGTATCAGTAAATAAACGCATCATATGTAGATCTGATTGTTTGGAAAATCAGTAGGAGGCCCCTTAAATGACCATTATTCTAATATTTCCCTGCAACATGGAGCATGCTTTCAGTAGCTTTTTACCACGTTCAAGTGTTTCTATAATTTAACCTACTTCTTCCAGTTGCAGAACATATGGACGAAGTCAAGAGCAATGTGTCAGATGTGCAGATGCCTATACACAAATTTTTTTTTACACATGAATATGCTAACGCTGTAGAAAAACAAAGCTGTTTTAAATCCTTTAAATGTTTAAATTAAAAAAAGAAGCTGAAGAAAAGTCTTGTGTTTGCACAATCTGACTTGATTTTCACATTTTACTGAATAAAAATAATCACAATCGTCTGTTTTACATGCGACAATCAGCCGTCTATTATTTAATAATACTTTAAATGTCCACTTACTGAGACTGATACTAAAATATATGATTTATGCAGCTTCGGTGTGCACTGGCTTCTGCATTGTAAACATTTAGTAGAAATTGAAAAATAAATTATTGAACTGGAAGCAAATGACGAGCTTACATAAAAATCACGAGTCCAACAATTCCCCTATTAAATAACAAACACATTGGATCACGTTTAAAAAGTTGCACTATTTTCTTTTCTCTGTTCTTTTAAAGCTGACAAATATAAAACTGCGGGATTTATCACTATGGCGATTTCCCCTCAATTGGTTGATTATTTATTGGTTTATTTATCATATACATTGAAAAAGATGAAATTAACTTTGTCTTAATTGATAAAATTGATAACCAAGGAAATAAAATTGCCACTTGATTCCCGAAACATTTTCACAGTTCTAGAGCAGTTACCATTCCTTGAACAGGATTACAGCCCTAAAATTGATACAGTGGTTGTATTAAGGTTTTATTTCTGATGCGTTTAAGAATGAAACCAGCCCATGAAGGGCAATGAAAGAAAAAGTGCGAGTTATTTTTTTTTCTCCAGACAGAATAGAGTTAAAACGTCTTGAGTTGGAGTATTTGTTCTCATATTCCAATGTTTTACGACTTTCAAATTGAATTAAAATATTCGTTTTCAGTTACATTTTCCGTGTTAGATTACATTTCGTCCAGAAAGCAGTTTGGGAAGGAATTAGCAAATCTGGCCTTTAATTGAGGGAAGGCGGCTGTCTCGTTTTCATTTTAATCATATCCCACTTTTATACTTGCCAGGTTTTCTTTAATCAGTCCGACATTTTGTTGCTACAAAGTTTGAAGCCTGAAGTTTTAAAAAAATGACGTTCCCAGTCACAAACTGCTTAAAGTTGATGAATAGTAGAGAATGAAGCTATTTGCACACAGGTCTTTGTGGTTTGTCTATTACAAAGTTCAAGTGGTACGCTTGTCCAATTTTATCCCCATTTCCATTAATTTTCAAATCAAACTAGACCTACCAATAAAAAAATCTAACGTTTCTAGGAAAATGTAAATAACCCACTGTTCGAACAGACTATGAAAATAGATCACTTTGTTCCCACCCATTGCGCTTCACCGCAAAATCTGGTGAAATAACTGATTCTTTTTACAGACATGTGGGTGGTTCGTCACCTTATATCATTATCCAAACATGGACCCTGCTGCGTTGTGTGGTCATTTTTTGATTTCATAATTACTTTCGGAAGACCTTGGGACATAGGTCATAATTTTCTTTTAATCCTATACATATAAAGGAAGTTTTCGCGAAAAAAAAAGCTCTGCATTATGCTTCCAGCTTCAAAGACTCCTTTCAGTACGGTTGCCGTGGATTTGAACACTGATCCAATAATATAAGTCTCTTCACTTTCGCCGTCGTCATTTGACTGGGCTTTCCTTGCTCTCCTTACATGACTTAGTCAAGAATATGGTAGTGCTGGCATTTACTATTTAAATTACTAGATAGCTAAATACATATTCCAGAATTAACATTAGTTAACATTTTATGAATATAAATTTGCCTGAAATAAGATCCTAATCACAAATTGGTATGCATGGCTATAAATTGTCATCTTACTTCACTTGGGCATGTTTGGTTTGTAAACGTATATAGAAAATGATTCCTCAAGAAATTTACAGAAAGCTAGAGTACAACACTTTATAATATACTTTCTAGCTATCAGCATATCCGTATCAAAACGAAACACTTTAATTAAAGGCGTCTGTGAAAATGAGCCGTTCTCACTGTTTTGATATCAAATGTATTTCTTAAATCTTAAATCAATATTAGAATTAATAAGAATTTATGTATATTCTGTATATAATCACATCTACATTCAGATCGCAATGAGGTCTGCCATCGAGTCCGAACTGACATTTTTCAAACCGGTAATAAAAACTAATTAGTCATGATTGAGTGTATTTTTAAGAGTAATTGTTCAGACAGAGAACATTTTTTTTTTACTAGAGCTAAGTCAAAATATTTCGTTGTGAACTATAATTCTAATATCACTTTGCGAAATAACCGTCCGTCTGTCTGCAGCATTTCATGTAAGATGACGAAAGTTGTTCAGATCAACATTTGTGATTCTTGATCCTCTTTAGAAACTGTGAAAATACAACCTATGATTTTGTTGTGAACAGTACTTGGTGGCAAATATTTGCACAGAGTATTGTCATATTGAGATTAGATGTCAAACGGCAACTTAATAGCATGAATTAAATTATACATATCAGTATTAGAAACTCGTTCACTTTTAATGTCAATGATGTGTATTTAGTATTTTAAATGAACCTAAATATTTCTTCAATAAATCCCGAATATAAAGACATAAGCCTAGATTTTGTCCTTGATGCCTGCAAGACAAAGTTGCTAAATACATAAAACTGATTTTACTGAAATGATTATATGTAATGGACTGGATCTCAGCGACGTTCCTTATCCTCACCTCACAACATGTTCCGGTATTAGCTGTTAAAATCAATGTACGTGGACCTTATACACTGAAGTTTCCAAAAGGTCCAAAATGGTGTTTAATTTAGGCTTTTAAATCACTGAGGTTTGGGATACATTTAATGAGATTGTAGGGAAATGATACAAATGATTAAAAATTAGTGAGATTTGCAGTGGAATTACAATTTAAGGCAGCCATGTGAATGTAAAAATATACAGATGTAGAGTAAAATACATGTCCTGGGCGTCTCATGAAGCATTTGTTTCACACTATCTACAGTATGACTACAATTGTCATTGAATTCTCCAATATAGGCCCTTATTCCAGAGGATCATTCTAAAAATCGATATTTTACAATCCATAAGTGTGATGGAGTAATATATTAACTCCTCATTTGATTTACGTAGAAACCTAGATGACTTACATTTCAAGCATAACTTTCAATCAGAATTAATCTTAATTCACACTTATGCTGAAAAGTACATGCATATTTTTCTCTCTCAGCGTTTCAGTATGTCTTTAAAAAAGGAATCAGATTGCAAACCGAACATTTTTTTAAAGAGATGCATGGGAATAAATTGTTTTTCCACACAAAAGAACTAATGCAGTAGTTATACTGCAGGTGCCGGTTTGATATTCATACTTGTTTTTGGAATGGTGCATCTGGTCACTGACAGGCAAGTGTTGGTTAGCACTGAGCTAGCTGTCCTACTGTTTTGTTGCCAACATTTGTTTTAAAAAGCAATTTAACTCTTCACTATTTAAAAAGTGGTCTTTGCATAGTTGCAGTTACTACAGGAAACAATGTGAAGTGGAATCATTGTGAGACTGCCTCCAGGAAATTCCCTTACAATGTATCTGAAAAAACTTTGTTACATGCAATTCGATCACATTCAATTGGCATTAGGAATGTAGGAATAGGAGTAAGCCATTTAGCCTCTCAAACCTCTTCCGCCCTGAGATCATCACTGATCTACGACCTCACTCCATATACCTGCCTTTGCCCCATATCCCTTATTACCTTTGGTTAACAAAAATCTACCATTCTCAGATACAAAATTAGCAATTGATCTAGCATCTACGACTGTTTGCGAAAGAGAGTTTCAAGCTTCTACCAACTTTGTGTGCAGCAGTTTTTCCTAATTTCACTCCTGAAAGGTCTGTCTCTAATTTTTAGACTATATCAAATATAAATTACAGTTATATTACAGATTCTGAATGGGTGCAACATGAAAATGATGTTAATTTGATGCAAAATACATTTATCTAATGTTAAGTCAGGCACCAGTTGAATACACAGTAAATGTAGAGGTTTTAGACTAGCACCTGTAGATTGCAAGTTCTTCAGTTCAATGACAACTGAGTTATGTGGCCACTTTCTCAAAAGTCTAAATTGAACTGGGGCAATGAAACAAAATGTGTACACACAATTGGTCAGATCACGCAGGTATGAAATGAATTGTTTTGCATTGGTAGATGCCCAAGCATGATTCAACTGATACTCAGGGAGAAAAAAAACAAGATTTAGAAAAAATGTAGTGCACCTTTCCTGTTCAACCTTTAAATCTGTGACACCATAATCAAAACTAGACTTCCTACAGTTTAGAACCAACGAGCATGTGTCCTTGTTCTGCAAGGATGTTTAAAAATAATTGATTGCTGCTAACCTTAAATGGATTCAAAATTAAATCTTCAAAAACATTGGCCTCAGTCTGGCTTGCAGTTATACTGTAGCAAATATGATACTGAAGGAATGGATGACAGCCCTCGCTTTGAATGTGATTACCAGTTATATCACTGGCATGAGACTCCCCGAGTTATAATTAACAATTTTGCTTCTATGAACACCTGAAATTGCTTTGCATTAATGCAAAAAAGCAGCAGGGTAACAGGTCCATAACTGATTCAAGAGCAAAACTGACCAGCTGGGCTATTCCCAATCACTGCCAAAAGACACTGTATGCAGAGAGCATTCAGATATAACCACCATTGGGACAATTGTAGACTTATGCAATGCAATGTGAAGGGCGCATGTGCTTGAGACAGGACAAATTGCCATCAAGTTGGTAGCAACAAGGTAAACTTTCAAAGGAAATAAATGCTAACTGTTATTTTCAATTATGTCTTCTCTACTGGCAGAGGCAACGTAAATGTTTCGGGGAAATAAGTGCAAAGTTTTAGTGTCAGTTTTAACATATCTCCTGACATTAATTTTTTCAGGGGTGGCTTGAAGTTGTGGATTGTGCTTCAGAAAGAAGAGCTACCACCATGGCACCAACTCACCCATCCCAGAGGCAGCAAACACCTGAAGATTGACATATCCATTGGGAATTATGCCAGCTTGGTAGATGCAGGTTTAATTAATATCCTCTCTTAACACTTGCACTGTGTTTGTTTTCCTACTTAAAATATCTCAAGCCAGTTAATTGAGCATTTGCTTTGTTAATCAATATTTCTGTAGAATGCTACCAGCAGCACTCTGGTCCTATTTCAAATACATTACTGGAAAAAAAACATTTATAATATTAACTTTTTAAACTAGCCACTTAGTTTTAGGAAAGTAACGATTTGCCTTGCAGAAATTCTACACAAAAGCACAAGTGACTTTGGAAGCACATCCCTGTCAACACAACTGGTGCTTGTGACATCACCTGATGAGTTGTGTCCTGCATTTCTGTTTTTAATAAAAATTTAAATAAAAATACATTTTAAATACACGTGGCTAATGCACCACCCAATGTGTGTCCATGTCTCCATGAATTCTGTTTAATTTTCATTCTGTGCTTTATTGTAAGTCAGCAATGAATTTATTCTTGAATTATCCTAACAGGTTGCAACAAAAATATTGATTGCAAGCTGTTTTATAGTTTCTGCCTTGTTTATTTCATAAAATTGCATAGAAATACATCAGAGAAACAGGTAATTTTGCCCAACTAGTCTGTGCTAATGTTTATATGTCACATGAGTCTCTGTACGTTCCATTTGCCTCATCTCAGCCTTTCAGCGTATCGTTATATTCCATTTTCACTCATGTACTTGTTTAGTTTTGTTAGGAGGTAAAACAATCATCTCAGTCACAGGACATCACTGCAGGAGTTCCTCAGGGTAGTGTCCTAGGCCTAAGCATCTTCAACTGCTTCACCAATGACCTTCCCTCCATCATAAGGTCAGAAGTGGGAATGTTCACTGATGATTGCACAATGTTCAGCACCATTCGCGACTCCTCAGATACTGAAGCAGCCCATGTCCGTATGCAGCAAGACCTGGACAACATCCAGGTTTCAGCTGATAAGTGGCAAGTAACATACACACCACACAAGTGCCAGTGACCATCTCCAACAAGAAATAATTTAATGATCTCCCTTTGATATTCAATGGCATTACCATCACGGAATTCCCCACTATCAACATCCTGGGGGTTACCATTGACCAGAAACTGAACTAGACCAGCTACATAAATGCTGTGGCTATAAGAGCAGGTCAGAGGCTGGGAATTCTGTGGTGAGTACTCACCTCCTGACTGTCCATCATCTACAAGGCACAAGTCAGGAGTGTGATGGAATACTCTCCAGTTGCCTGGATGGGTGCAGCTCTAACAATACTCAAGAAGCTCGACACCATCCAGGACAAAGCAGCCCACTTTATTGGCACCCCATCCACCACCTTAAATATTCACTCCCTCCAGCGCTGATGCACAGTGGCAGCAGTGTGTACCATCTACAAGATGCACTGCAGCAACTCATCAAAGCTCCTTTAACTGCACCTTCCAAACCCATGACCTCTACCACCTAGAAGGACAAAGGCAGGAGACGCATGGGAACACTACCACCTGCAAGTTCCCCACCAAGCCATACACCATCCTGACTTGGAACTATATCGCTGTTCCTTCACTGTCGCTGGGTCAAAATTCTGGAACTCCCTCCCTAACAGCACTGTGGGTGTACCTATCACCCCAAGGACTGCAGTGGTTCAAGAAGGCAGCTCACCACCACCTTCTCAAGGGCAATTAGGGATGGGCAACAAATGCTGGCCTTGCCAGTGATGCCCGCATCCCACGAATGAATAAATTAACAAAAAGCATGCAGAGATGAGCCTTACATCATTCAGTATTGCTGTTAGGTCCCTGTTTATTTAGTATTGTACTAGTTTTACAAAAACACCTTCAAATCATTATTCAAATCAGGTAAGTTGGTGCATGAATAAATTTTAACGCCCAAAATTTTCTACTGGCCATATCAATGGAAAACCTTAAAGGACTTGTTTTGTCTCCTATTTTGGTAGAGACACTATTCCATTTAAAATAAATATATTATTATAACCATTGACTAAATAGTTGATAAAAAATAAGCTTGTTTCATCCACTTAATATCAGCAGTAATGTCCAACTTTACTTTTATACCCTTCTGAAGAAGGGTCACGGACCTGAAACGTTAACTCTGCTTCTCTCTCCACAGATGCTGCCAGACCTGCTGAATGTTTCCAGCATTTCTTGTTTTTATTTACTTTTATACTGTTAGTTATACCAGTTCAATTTGAAATGTTCACATAGAGGCATCTAGACTTGGTGTTGAATAATCTTTACATTATTAGGCAATATGGGGTTTTATGTTGATGGTCTTTATAGTCATAACAGCACTTATGACTTGCCTTTAATTATTTATGCATACTAAATAAATGGTTACAAGCAAAAATATTGAACAATTTCTTGAAAACCTTTTTTTTTTAAACTATTAAAAGTTATCCCACCAAAAGGTTATTCATCAGACTTTTAAAGTTTCTAACAGATTTGGCCTAATACTGTTTTACTGAGCAATCTAATCCACATGTATTCCACCGTTTGAATAACTTAATATGTTAACATTGTCATCATCTTTTATGAGGCCCACTTTCCAAAGTATGTGTTGTCGTGATTGAATGTTGCTCTGGGATCCAATTTATCTATTGCCTTTCAGATATCAAACTACCTCAGTCAAGCCACTTCTCAGTATTTTCCTCCAAAGTGTGAACATTCACAGTACCTTTAGTCTTTCCTTATAGGTCAGTGGCACAATCCCCTATATTAAATTAGATGTCCTGCTTTGTATTGCCTATGAGGCCAGAATTACCATTACCAAACCCTGTTGTACTATGCCCAGAATTGCATATAATAGTTAAGGAGGGGAATACCAGTGCTTTGTGGAACTTGTGCTCTATACCCTCTGCAATGCATTGTAAGGTCCCATTTACCTTTGACCACAGCACATTGCATTGATATATACAGGTGTTTTCCACTGAAATTCTGTGTTTCATCTTTTGTGTCATTTCCTGTGGACTGTAGGCAACCCCAACTGCCCTATCCTCTGCTGTCACTAATCTCCCTGGCCAATAAACCTGCTGGGGATAATCTTAGCACACTTCTGCCCATCCTATTCACACTACCCTATCAGACCCCACCAATGGATCAACAATCACCACCCTTGCTGCAATTCCAGCCAGAATGTCCATGCATTCATGAACAAGATCTTTTCCATACAGAATTGTATTGTAGACAAATGCACAAATGTCCTTATTTTGATGGAAATATGACTGGTGGACAGCGACACCTTGCCACATGCTGAAACCTCCCAAACTGGCTCGACTTTCCATCACCTACCCCACTCAAACCCATTTGCCACAATATCTAAGCTGCTGTTCCTCAACTATTCCCTGTCCTCCACTGTTGATGCCTTTATCCTCAATAAAACATTTACTCTTCCCCATTTAGGTAACTGTTTCCCATTTTTGCTCCCCCAAGTCCATGGGGCACAGACTTGAGTGCATGTGGTGCACAGCTGTTTAGCCATCCATCTCCAGTTCTGGCTGGACCACATCAAGCACCACTGGGCCTCTTGTCCTCTTCCAAAACCACTGACTACTTCAGAATCAGCCTGAGGAGCAAAGATAATCCATGCTTTCTATTGTTCACTACCTACCCATTTGCCACAATAATTGGGAGTGGTAATTCTGGTCTCCTTCAAAACTCTCTCTTGCCACCTCCACCATCAGCCCCAACAACAAGTGCAAGGAGCTCATGGACCTTTTCGGCATTAAGATTGAGACCATCTTGAGCTGTCTCAACTGCTTCCTTTTCCTTGCTCTTTCCCATCAAGCCAAACTTCTTTCACAGCTGCTTCTGCCACAGACAGAACCCTATATGGTCTCTAGTTTCTCTCCCCTCACACCATCTATGAGCTCATCTTGTCCGTGAGACCCACCTCCTGCTCTCCTCTGTGTTTGCCTTAGTACTCAGTATTGTCTCTGCTTGGTTACTGTCAAATCATAGCCAGGGCATCTACAGCAACAGTTTCTCTTCCCACCCTCTCACAGTTATCTCTGGAGTTTTACAAGCATCTATGCCTGATCTACATGCTGCCCCTTGACAATATCATGTCAGCTTTCATGTGTATGTTCCACTCCTTCGCCTCACTTGACCCTTCCACTGCCTCTGTTATCAGACTGCTTGCCAAAATGCAGTCCTGGATGCGATGCAATTTCCCCCAATTAAAAATTGGGACGATTGAAGCCATAGTCTTCACTGTGAACAATATGACAGAATCGCTACAGCGCAGAAGGAGGCCATTTGGCCCATCGTGTCCGCTCTGGCTCTCTGAAAGAGCAACTCCCTCAGTTCCATTCCCCTGTCTTCTCCCCATAACCCTGCACATTCTTCCTTTTCATATTACTGTCTAAGTCCCTTTTGAAGGCTTCAATTGAACCTGCCTCCACCACATTCTCAGGCAGTTCATTCCACACCTTAACCACTCGCTCTGTGAAAAAGTTTTTCACATCTCACTTTTGCTTCTCTTACCAAATATTTTAAATCTGTGCCCTCTTGTTCTCGATCCTTTCTCAATTGGGAACAGTTTCTCTCCATCTACTCTGTCCAGACCCCTCATGATTTTGAATATCTCTATCAAATCACCTCTCAGCCTTCTCTTCAAGGAAACTAGTCTTAACTTTTCCAATCTATCTTCATAACTGAAATTCTTCATCCCTGGAACCATTCTCGTGAATCTTTTCTGTACTCTCTCCAATGCCCTCATGTCTTTCCTAAAGTGCCGCATCTGGAATTGGACACAATACTCCAGCTGAGGCCGAGCTAGTGTCTTATACAAGTTCAACATAACTTCCTTGCTCTTGTACTCCAAGCCCCTATTAATAAAGCCCAGGATACTGTATGCTTTATCACTCGTGCTCTCAACCTGTCCTGCCACCTTCAATGACTTATGCACATATACACCTAGGTTCCCTCTGCTCCGGCATCCCCTTTAGAATTATACCCTTTATTCTATATTGTCTCTCCATGTTCTTCCTACCAAAATGAATCACTTCACATTTCTCTGCATTGAACTTCATCTGCCACCTGACTGACCATTCCACCAACTTGTCTATGTCATTTTGAAGTTCTACACTATCCTCCTCACAGTTCGCAATGCTTCCAAGTATTGTATCATATGCAAACTTTGAAATTGTGCCCTGTACACCAAGGTCGAGGTCATGAATATATATCAGGAAAAGCAAGGGTCCCAACACTGATCCCTGAGCACCTCCTCATCAAACCTTCCTCCAGCCCGAAAAACATCCATTAACCATTACGTTTTGTTTCCTGTCACTCAGCCAATTTCGTATCCATGTTGCGACCATCCCTTTTATTCTGTGAGCTACAAGTTAGTTCACAAGTCTGTGTGTGGCACTGTATCAAACGCCTTTTGAAAGTCCATGTACACCACATCAACAGCATTGCCCTCATCAACCCTCTCTGTTACCTCCTTAAAAAACTCCAACAAGTTAGTTAAACATGATTTTCCCTTAAGAAATCCATGCTGGCTTTCCTTAATTAACTCGCATTTGTCCATGTGACTATTGATTTTGTCCCGAATTATTTTTTCTAGAAGTTTTCCCACCACCAAAGTTAAACTGACTGGCCTGTATTTGTTGGGCTTATCATTACACCCTTTTTTGAACAAGGGTGTAACATTTACAATTCTCCAGTCCTCTGGCACCAATCCCGAGCCTAAGGAAGACTGAAAAATTATGGCCAGTGCCTCTGCAATTTCCACCTTCATTTCCCTCAGTATCCTTGGAAGTATCTCATCAGGCCCTGATACTTTAAATACTTTAGATACAGACAGCTTATCGAATACTTCCTCTTTATCAATTTTAAGCCCTCTAATGTCTGACTTACCTCCTCGTTCAACATTGCCTGGGTTGCATCTTCTTCCTTAGTAAAGACAGATGCAAAGTATTCATTTAATACCTCAGCTATGCCCTCTGCTTCCATGTGTAAATCTCCTTTCTGGTCCATAATCGACTCCACTCTTCCTTTTACCACCCTTTTATTATTTATGTGCCTGTAGAAAACTTTGGGATTTCCTTTAATGCTAGCTTTTTTTAATTAATTCATGGGATGTGGGCGTCACTGGCTATGCCAGCATTTATTGCCCATCCCTAATTGCCCTTGAGAAGGTGGTGGTGAGCTGCCTTCTTGAACCGCTGCACTCCATGTCCTGTCATGCCAATCTCTTTTCATGCTCTCTCTTTGCTTCTCTTATTTGCCTTTTCACCTCTCCTCTGGACCTTCCATATTCAGTCTGGTTCGCAACAGTATTTTCTACCTGGCATCTGTCATAAGCACACTTTTTCTTCTTTGCCTTAATTTCTACTTCTTTTGTCATCCAGGAAGCTCTGGATTTGTTTGCCCTATGTTTCCCCTTTGAGGGAACATACCTTGACTGTGCCCGAACTATCTCTGCTTTGAAGGTAGGCCATTGTTCATCTATTGGTTTTTCTGCTGGCTTTTGACTCCAATTTATTCATCCCAGCTCCATTCTTACCCCATTGAAGTTGGCCTTCCCCCAATTAATTATTCTTACTCTGGATTGCTCTTTGTCTTTTTCCATAGTCAGCATAAACCTTATGATACAATGATCACTGTCTCCTAAATGCTTTCCTACTGATACTTGATCCACTTGGCCCACCTCATTCTCAAGAACCAGGTCTAGCACAGCCTCCTTCCTCAATGGACTAGCAACATACTGCTGTAGAAAATTTTCTTGAACACACTCTAGGAACTCTTGCTCCTCACTGCCCTTCACACTACTATTATCTCAGTCAATGTTTGGATAATTAAAGTCCCCCATTACAACTAGTCTATAATTTTTGCGCCTCTCTGTAATTTCCTTGCAATCTTTGCCACCGATTCCATCCCTTTACCTGCCCATGGTACCAGATTATTCATAATCCCAGTATTTTATATGACCCTGAGCTAAGCCTCTACTTCACAAAGACTGCATGCTTCCACCTCTGTAACATTGCTTGTCTCTATACTTGTCTCAACCTATCTGCTGATGAACCCTTTATCCATGTGTTACAACCAGGTGAGGAAGAGGTCTCAGGCTCCCCTTTCGCCCCTTCTCTGGTTTGACCACAACAGGGTTTATCCTTTTTTAACACAGTGATTGAACTTACCACCTCAGTGAGCATGTGCTCCTGTTCCTCTAATATAATTGCAAATGAACCAAATCAGACAGGTTTTCTTGAGTTTATACAAGAAAGAACTAATTTATTATCCTTATCACTCTAAACTGGTTAAAATTACTAAAATATGCAATGCATCCATGCGCACATTCACATAAGAGCCACACACACAAATAGGTTATAGAGTAATGTGTGCAGTTTTGGTCCCCTTACCTTAGGAAGGATATTACTGCCATAGAGGGAGTGCAATGAAGGCTCACCAGACTTGTTCCCGGGATGGTGGGATTGTCCTATGAAGAGATATTGGGGAAACTGGGCCTGTATTCTCCAGAGTTTCGAAGAATGAGAGGTGATCACATTGAAACCTACAAAATACTTAAAGGGATAGACAGGGTAGGTGCAACTGAGCTGTTTCCCTTGGCTGGGGAGTCTAGAACCAGGGGACACAATTTCAAAATAAGGGGGAACCCACTTGGGACAGAGATGAGGAGAAATTTCTTTACTCAGAGGGTTGTGAATCTTTATAATTCTCTACCCCAGAGAGCTGTGGAAGCTCAGTCTTTAAGTATGTTTAAAGCAGAGATTGACAGATTTCTAAATACCAATGACATAAGAGGATACGTGGATAGTGTGGGAAAAAGGCATTGAAGTGGATGATCAGCCATGATACTATTGAATGGCAGGGCAGGATCGATGGGCTGAATGGCTTACTCCTGCTCCTATGTTCCTAAAGCGGGAAAAACTGAGTTGAGAGGTTGGAGTAGAATCTGTAATAAATATAATTGAAATACAGTTCAGTTGTCTCAGAGTCTTGAGTTGAAATTGTAGTCCTGAAGTCCTCACTGGGCCACGTGCATGGTTGCAGACTTGCTTGTATCCCTGTTGGTTGTATGGGTCTGTAGACTTGACTTCACCAGCTGCAGCTTAAGGCTTCTCTGCATCTCTACTGGAGAGAGGGAGAGAGAGAGCTATTCCCTTGATCGCTTTCAGTTACTGTCTGCCTTCTGAGTCATAACTCACAATCTCGCAGAGTTGCACAGGCAGTCACTTGACATGACCACCTCTTTGTGTTTTTCAGGTTCTTCTGGAATTTTCTTTGAAATTCAAGGCTATCCCCTCAGGCTGCCTGGACATACTTGGTGGGGGGTTGGCTCTTTCAAAGTCAATGGGTGCCAATGGCTCTTGACAACCACATTGATGACGTTATCTCAGGTATTTGAATCAGAGAGAACCCATTATGCTGGCTAGGCTGAGTCAATCATGTTTGTCTCCAGGCTAATCCTTTGGTGTTTTAAATGCAAATGTTTGTGACCATTTTGGCTACTAGCTGTTCTTTTTCAAAAAGTTATTTGTAACAATTTCCAGTAAAATTCTCAGGCAAAGTTCCAATTGATGAAATTAGCATTTCCCATTTGGCATGTGGGGTTTTCATAACACATGTTTTTATCACCTCTAAACTTGACATTTTCAATGTACAGCATCTCATCCATCACCCTCCACTCATGCAAGTTCTGTGATCCATACCCTATCCCACAACAAGTCCTGCTCACCCATAATCCCTGTCCATGCTGATCTACATTGGGTGCAAGCTCTGTAATACCTCCAACTTAAAATTCCTTCATGACCTTGCCCCTTCCTATCATTCCCATCCAGTTATGGTCTCTTGTGCACCCAGTCTTCTTTCGTTCCACTCTTGGCAGCCATGCCTTCTGCTGTCAAGGCCATATCCTCTGGAATTCCTCCCTAAACCTCCTGCTTTACATCTCGCTCTCTTGCTTTTAGAAGACCCTACTTAAAACCTACCTCTTTGGCCAAGCTTTTAGTCACCTCTCTCCTAATATCTCTTTCTCCGGCTCATTGCCCAATTTTGTCTGATTCTACTTCTGTGAAATGCATGAGGAGGCTTTTCTACGTTAAAGGTGCTATTTAAAAAAAAATTGTTGTGTGAATATCCCCCCCACTCCCACCATTCTGACTACAGAAAGAACAGTTTTGCTCAAGTATATATTAGATAGTGACTGAAAAATCTGGCAGCAGCAGAATTGCAAATGTGACCTCTGGTAAGCAATAACTAAAACGGGCTATGAGCCATTCTTGCAAACTCTGGAAATATTTCAGTGCTATGTGCATACTCGTCACTGTGAAATATGTTTTGGGTTTTGTGAACAAAGTTTCACCCATATGAACTGCATTATTGAGTTTTGAGTAGGCAGTGATTGATTCTGTGGAAAATATGCAAAAAGAATTGTAAGTTACACTTGTTACTGTATAAGATGATTAGTATTGTATGGATACATGAACCTTTTCTGGGCAGAAATCTTTAGCAGTGGCATCACACTTCCTAAAATATCCTTGGCACAATTCAGTAGAACAACAGCTTTGACATGGATTTTTAAAATTAAGTACAAATCATATATTGAGAGAATGACAGATTCCTCTGGTAGAATCCAAAAAAGACAGGTAACCAAGTTTTCCTTTGATATTCAAAGTTTAACATCAGACTAACAAAGCTGGCATTTAGTTATCAACCCTATAGCTTTGAGTTCCAACAGTAGGAAAATGAAAATAAATTTTAATAAAACGTCAATGCTACAGGTAGTTATTATGAAACTTACTAATGGCAAATTAGTAAAAATTATTGCAATGGCTAATAAAGGTTTTCTGTGTTACATAGTTTTAACAACAAGCTTTTCTTACATGTGTATTTATTGTTTCCACAGTAACCTGTTGGGGGTATTCTTAAAGAATCTCAGCTAACCTGATCCCATTTCTTATAAAATACACATGGTAATTGCCAAACTACTAAGCTAAACAGTAAAATGAATCACTTCAATATTTGTTCTTTTTTAATAACATCAGCAGAACGGGACCTAGCTAACTAGTTTATAAGTGTGCAAAGTAATGTGCTACACCTCTATGGTCTGCTTCTGATCCAAGCTGATTTGATTATTTAGATTTCTGCCTGATTTCTTAATGTACTCATTGCCTACTTTTTCTTACCGTGTAGACTGATTGCACCATGGAGAGAGTAATGCTGTTGGAACTGTGGACCTTCTATTCTTTCAGTCAATGCTGCCTTGTGATCAGAAGGCACAATCCAAGCAGGGGAAGAGCTGATGTTAATCCTAAGCAAAGATAAAACATAAAGTTAAAGATATGAAAGAGCAAATTCTTTCCACTAGCATGCTGGTGCTTACGTTTTACTCTGTGTCTTATTTGTCTTATTTTCTCAGCATCATCTCAAACATTGCTTTTGTGGAACTATATAATTGGAACAGCTTGGGTGTAAATTAAAAATCTTTGGATTATATTCAAACTGAGGATTGTAAATTGTTAGTCGTTACTATTAAGTTCACCCCTTAGAATGTACTCTATGATGTTTTCTACTTACATTTTCAGTTGAACTTGCTGTGTTTAAAAGAAATGTACAGTGAATTGTTACTTCCATGTATTGAATAGAGCCTTCGAAAGAATAAAATATAGACAGACATGTAAAAAATCAGTATTTGACCATAAAATAGTGCAGGCTTCTCTTTTTTAATTTAAAGTTGCTTAGTTCAAAATATCATTTTTTTTTGCATTAAATTCCCACTTTGCAATTTTTTTATGTTTGCTTAATTCAAATTATTGAATAATTCAATTTTTTGTAACAAAAAAGTCTTTGAATTATTAGGGCTAGTCTGTGTGAACTTCTTTTAGGGTCTTCACTGACCCACAGAGAAAACTAACAGTTTAAGTGGTATATGTGCAGATATTTAGAACTGGAAGGCAACGTGTGAGTGAATTTTAACTATATATTGTGTGTTTGCTGAAACAGGCAGCTCCTAGGTTTCTGCTTTGGTCATGGTATTTTCTGCATGTTTGTTTGTCAGTTTGAGACAAACCATAAGCGGTTTCACTGAGTGATCCTGGCATTTCTCATCTAACTTAAGAGACACTGGTCTTTGGCAAGTAAAGCATGTGTCAGCTGACATAGTTTCCTGAAGTTAAATTAGGGATTTTAAATGTACACCAGTAAACTTCATCAAACATTTAATCAATTAATCTATTAGCGAGCAACTGGACTTTCAACGGAAGTGAACTTAACATTCATCTGTAACTGTTTCATGGATGCTGTTTTCATTCTTGTAACCTAACCAATATCCTTTCAATATTATCTTCAAAATTGTATTGCTTGAGAATAAAAAAAATGATCCTTTAATATGCCTAATTATCAGAAGCATGTGAATATTTAGATCCTATATTAATACAATAGCCTTTTTAATATTGACATACATGTCACAAAAGGAAAGTATTTCGAAAGAAGTGCACATCCTTTTATGGGAAAAGATAATTACTTTCTCAGGAATTAGGATAACTGGTATTCTGACAGTAAAACTGTCTTGCCTATAAAATTGCTGAAAAATAGTTGTTAATCCAAAATGTTCTGACGTGTTTCTTTTCAAGCGGATGCATCTGGTCCCAACAAGAAACTACGCTCGGTCAATGCACAGTTACTCTCTTGTCTAATCTAAGAAATTTGCAGCAAGCTAAGCCACACTCAGAGAGCTCAACACCAATTAATCAATCACTTAACACTGCTTGGTACACCAAAAGCTGTTTGCTTTTTAGATTTGACTATATGTCATGAACCTAGAATAGCAATGCATTCTGGGAGTTTGAACCAAAGCCCTACATTGCAGTTCTTTTAACACTGCATTCAGCGAGATAATCCTTCCCTATCAGTAGTTGACTGCACTGGATTTGTAAAAGATTGTAAGGTCTACAGATTCTAAGGGTCATTAAAGTAATTATTTCAAAATTTAATAAGCTTAAAGAAAGCTGGGCTTCCATTTTGCAGCAGTATTTATATTAAGGGTATTATTACAGTGTTGGGTAATGCTCCTGAATGGTATCCTTTCCTCTCCAGTATATTTTCTTGTCAGTTCTAGTAGGGACAAATATCCAATATTATTCCTTGTCATTCAACAGACCGCTTCATGATATGTGAAATTCCTCAGTATAATTTGCCTGGTCCCATAGGTCTATGCAGCTGAATGTACGTATATGCATTCACCCCCTCATTCCCCCATCCCCCAACAGACAGAAAAAATAGATGCCATTACTGAACTGAGAAAGCCCGTATAATCTTTTCCCAGCTTCTGCCAGTGTTTTTTGGATTTGGCACATCAGTCATGTGCAATGGGTGCAACAATTAGCATGTCCTCTAATTTAAAATGCCTTTGACCTTTGGGGAGTGGCAAGCTCTTAGCACCTTAGCTGGCAATCAAAGCAAGATCCAGAGCGTTTTTTGTGGAAACTCTAACGCGGAGAACTCTTGCTGTATCACTCTGCCAGAGCACTAACAATGTGCCAACAGTTGTGCTGAGACGGAAAGATTATTTGGCCATGAGATTTGGGCTGCCTTAGGGGTAGTAGAATTTGAGAATGGATGTTTTGATTTAATCTAAGGGTAAATTGACATATCTGAGATGATAGTTGAAATGGACAGAAGTTTCATAACTAAAATTCCAGGAAGAGCAAACGGTTGTTCCATAGAAAACATGATTGACATGGAAAGAAAATCACATAACTTCCAGATGTTGTCTGGTAAGGAAACTAATGTTGTTACATTTGATAACGTAAGAAAAGAATGAAAATTGACTTAATTACAATACCCAGCATACACCTTAGCAACCCACACAGCATACCAATCAGGTAAAATAAAAAGGATCCTTCAGCTGGCCGGTGATTTCAAATCCTTTTAGCAAACTGCTGGATAAGGAGGAAGGAGACTGATGTATCATGGCCATTGCAGTTTTCATCCTGGCCCTAGGGAAATAGAGTACCCAAGGTGCACCGTGACAACGCAAGTAACATGCCAACTACATGTCTCCAGTTAGAGTTGGTGTATGTCACCAAAGTAATTGTTTTTCTCTTGCATCCCAAGATGTTAAATGTCAGAGCAGTGTGCTGTACAAGGATGCCATAACATGCCCACTTCATCTCAGGCAGTTTCGCTTAGTTACCTCCAGCCTGCACAGACCTTCATCAGCTATTAGGGAAGGTACCAGCACTGATTCAAATACTCACAAATGGCAAATCAATCTGACAGCTGTAGAAACAGGAATACAATCTTAGGGAAGTATCAACAACAGCAGGGTTGGAAGTTTTCATCGGAAAATGGCTCCAAGAAAAAGTTCTGCAATATTAATGGCCCATACATGTCAGATAGGCCCAGTTGTTTGGCACAAGTCCACATTTAAATATAACATACACATTCCAATTTAGTGTCTTCCTGTTGCGGTTCTGAGATACTATTGGTGCACAGTAACATTATTTCCACAGTCCACTTTTGATTCACTTTTAAATATTGATTTCGACAACACAGGATATTCACCCACATATATTTAATTAAAAGACAATTTTGAGAGAAACTCTTACAAAAGAAAATAAGCACACATTTACTTTGCGAGTTTTCTGAGTACAATAAAACTTAAACTGACTGAGTTTTTGCATTGGGTTCAAATATTTTCTCAAGGAATACAGATGTAATCAGTAGTATGTTGCAAAACCCAAACGGGATAATTCTATTATAGTACATCAGAGTCAGTCCCATGTGCAGTGACAACAATGCCATTTGCTTTTAATTGTCATTTACTACAATCAATGGCATGACATGCCCGTGAGAATCTGAATTATTCTTTGTTTAATTCTCTTTGAAGTCACTATCAGAAGTCTTTATGCTTCCAACTAAATTGGCAAACTTTATTATATGAGCTAGAATAATAAACCTGATAGGCTTTAGAGTCATCTGGTATGAGCAAATGATCTGTTTTTAGTGCCGTTTCATCTTTGAGATGTCCACCCCACCTCTGACCCATTCTGCTCATATTCTAATCCAAGCCTTTATCAACTTGAGGCTTGTTTTGTCTCAGCCAATTTTCCCACTTGAGTTCTCTATAAATTGCAAACAATTTTACTGCCCATTTCCTTATCCATTCCATCATGTTGATTCTTGCCAGTCTTCATCAGTTATCTGTGCACTTCGATGTCAATTTTAAAATACTTATCCTTGCCCCAGCCTACTTCAGTGATTTTCTTTTTTCAGGCCTATATCTCTGCTTGGACCCTTCTTTTTTTTGTTCCCTGTCCTTTATACTCAACCATTGGCTCTTTCACCAACATTAAGCCTTCACTCTGGAACTCTGTCATAAAATTTCTTTGACTTTATCTCCTCTCTTTCTGATTTCAATAGTTTTCTCAAAATGCTTCTCTTCCGTCCTTTAATTCTATCTGCTTTTACCTTGTGCTTGCTTTCCGCTGTTTTCTTTACTGCACATTAAAACAGTCTGAGATGTCTTTCTAATGTGAGGAATGCTGCATAAATCTAAGTTGAAGTTGATGATGAAAGCAAGTAGTCTGCACTGAAGGACCAAGACCATGACATGTCTGAAATGGCTCACCAATATCCCCCAATTCTGCTCAATATCCATGCAATCGACATACATACCCAGCCTACTTAAATAATTTGCTCTTCCAAGTACAGATAAGGGCTATGTTTAAAAATGTACATTTTCAGTGGAGTGTCCAATCTGCTGGGAGCACAGATCAGCAAATCACAAGTGTGATCCCACAATTTTCCACCTACTAGGTTTAGTGGATGAAAAATCATGAAGAGCATGTTGCAGTTTCTCGAACCACCCTGCCAATGGGTGACATGCTTTGCCAGCAGTGCACATTCATAAAATTGCCTTGATTCATATTTTCTTTGTTTTGTTTAATTAATTTTGGTTCTAAACATAAAATTCGTCAAAATCAATACAGTTTCCAGTAGTGTATTTTTAAAAATTCATTCATGGAGATGTGGGCATCGCAGGCTAGACCAGTATTTATTGCCCATCACTAATTGCCCTTGAGAAGGTGGTGATGAGCTGCCTTCTTGAACCGCTGCAGTCCATGTGGGGTAGTTACACCACAGTGCTGTTAGGAAGGAAGTTCCAGGATTTTGACTCAGCAACAGTGAAGGAACGGCAATATAGCTCCAAGTCAGGATGGTATGTGGCTTGGAGAGGAACTTGCAGGTGGTGGTGTTCCCATGCATTTGCTGCCCTTGTCCTTCTAGGTGGTAGAGGTCACGGGTTTGGAAGGTGCTGTCTAAGGAGCCTTGGTGCGTTGCTGCAGTGCATCTTGTAGATGGTACACACTGCTGCCACTGTGTGGCGGTGGTGGAGGGAGTGAATGCTTGGAGATGGGGTGCTTATCAAGCGGGTTGCTTTGCCCTGGATGGTGTTGAGCTTCTTGCGTGTTGTTGCAGCTGCACCCATCCAGGCAAGTGGAGAGTATTCTATCACACGCTTGACCTGTGTCTTGTAGATGGTGGACAGGCTTTGGGGAGTCAGGAGGTGAGTTACTCTCCGCAGGATTCCTAGCCTCTGACCTGCTCTTTCAGCCATGGTATTTATATGGCTTCTCTAGTTCAGTTTCTGGTCAATGGTAATCCCCAGGATGTTGATAGTGGGGAATTCAATGATGGTAATGCCATTGAATGCCAAGGGAAGATGGTCAGATTCTCTCTTGCTGGAGATGGTCGTTGTCTGGCACTTGTGTGGTGCGAATGTTATTTGCCACTTATCAGCCCAAGCCTGGATATTGTCCAAGTCTTGCTGCATTTCTACATTGACTGCTTCAGTATCTGAGGAGTCACGAATGGTGCTGAACATTGTGCAGTCATCAGCGAACATCCCCACTTCTGACCTTGTGATTGGAGGAAGGTCATTGACGAGGCAGCTGAAGATGGTTGGCCCTAGGACACTACCCAGACCAGGTAAGAACAGCAGATTTCCTTCCCTAAAGGACATTAGTGAACCAGATGGGTTTTAACAACAATTGACAATGGTTTCATGGCCATCATTTGACTAGCTTTTAATTCCAGATTGTTTTTATTAATTGAATTCAAATCTGCTGCGGTGGGATTCGCACCCATGTCTTCAGAGCAATACCCTGGTCTCTGGGTTACTTGCCCAGTGACAATACCACTACGCCACCGCCTCCCCCAATATGAAACATAAAGGGAAACAATGGTGCTCAGATAGATCTTATTATTTTTACAACTGTAATATCAATACAGGAGAATACCTACTTTAAATTGCTTGAAGAGCTCTGAACTACTGTATAGTATAACTTACAATGAAAAATGATAGATGGGCCCAATTGCTTGTGTATCCATATAAAAGAAGTTTGCAAATTAATCTATTTAATGCATGGATGGTAGGTTAGCCCCACTTGAACTAGAAAACTTTGTTATTTGAAACTACTGGTCACATTCCTTATGTTACCTGCTGAGGTAAAATGAAAAGTGTAACTGATAATGTCAACATATTGAAGTCCCTGTTTAACATGCATTCAATGTCATTCAAGTGGTGTAGATAAAGTTAATGCATCATGGGATTATGGCTCCTATCTGGTTAATTCTGATGTTTCTTTTTGCTTTTGTAATTAACGCATTTACGTGATGCACTTAAGCTCTGTCCATCTACCCGAGCTCTCCTGGTGAACAAGGCTACGCATCAAGATGTTAAGTATATGTTAAATACAGCTAAGAACTTGTATGTCCATTTTTGAGAGACTGGACTATGGACTATTGGAAACTAAGCAGAAATTGTTGCTTATAGCATGACAAACTGGTTACACTGACATAAAACTGACAATGCAATTTATTAGATTTTTTCATAGACAAGGAATTGTGGAAGGATGATGTTTGGTATCCCCAGCCAGCAGCTGCAGCGGATACTTAGCATTAGGAGTTAATCAGAGTATTCTTCTTAAATGAAGTCATGGACTGTGTGTAACAGATGTTGACCTGTTATGAGGAAAAGCTGAAGGAACTGACTCACTGATACATAGTGGTAGATTTGTATTCCACATGTTAGCAGTCAGGATAGGTTCTGCTACTGCACACACCATTAGCAACAAAAGCTTGTCAATAAGACTGGAACATCAGATCAATTTCAGAAAGTCAGGTTGTGAATACTTGCATTGATCTGTTTCTTTATTTTCCTTTAACTTGACAAAAAATAGGATATCTTTATTTGGCCCTCTTGGGAAGTAAGAGTTTAAGGATTAAATGTTCGTGCCGTGCCCTCATAAGGATCCAAAGGAACTGCTTTGGTAAAGGCAGCAATATTTGAAATGTTATATGCCATATTATACATGTGAGACAGGCATCACACTGTTTAAGCATCACTGTGACTCTATAAAATATGATGCTTGCGCTGGAATAAAAATATCTATAAATCACTGAATTTTCAAATGCAGTTTATGGGCTTGTTTCCCAAGTAATAATTCCTGGATTTTAAAAGACACAGTTTCCAATTACATTTAGGCATTATAATTTTAAATGCATTTGAAATTTATTGCAAATATAAAAGGAGGATTGGGAAATATGAAAACACAAAGATCTGTGCTAATGCACAAAATGCAGCTAGTCATATAAATTTGGCAAGTTTGAAGCTTTAGCCAAGAATTCTGAAATATTGTAATATATTTCTCCAATGTTAAATACTGTAGACCTCTTAGTCTAAAATACACTTTTAAGTATCTAGCAGACTACACTCCGATATGAAAAGCTATTATATAATATTATTTGTATTAAATGAATGCAAGTTTGCGTCTTTCTTATATAATTGTGTTGGCTTATGTGCAGGATAATAACCAAGCTTTCATTTAAATTCAATTTTCTGAAAGACAGAAAAACAGCTATGATTTTAATGCAGCAAATACTTTGTTGGCTTGTAGTTAGTCATTCACATACATATTTATTCTACCATATTTACTTATTCATTTCCTTATTTGTTTATTCACTTCAGTGGAGCACAGACATAATGATCTTAGGATGATGAAGATAGTGCCTTTGTGCTAACATGATTCAGTTTACTGGTACAAACCCATAGCTTTGAACGAAACAGCTCCTGTATGAAGGCAACAGTGAAGTCTCATCTTTGGGACTTGTGTTTAAATGTAAACCAAACAGATCAGATGAAAGCTACTCTGTCCAATTGCTGTTAATGCACCTGATTAAAGTGAACTGTGGCAGTCACACTCCAGTTCTTGGTGAACATTAGTCTACAAACTGGCTTTTAATTTTGCACAATTGGTCTGGGTATGAGTAACATCATTCAAGGGATCCATAAGAATATGCAGCATGAGAAATTAAAATTACCAAGGTGTTCTGAGATTAGAGTTTCAATGCATTTTTGAGACAATGTAAAGGGAGTTCTGCATTACACCACACTCTCAGGTTGTAATTAGTTGATAGAGAGAAATAAAAAGATAACTTCAAAGAAGTTTAGTGGTGTACGAAAGCCTTCTGATGAAATGGTATGAATGAACTGAGATAATCCTTCTATTTGTATGCGTGTTTGTTTCTTTTTAATTTTATGCCCATTAAAGGGAGAACTGTAGGACTGGATTTTATTTGCGTGCTGCACTCCGCGGCGGCGCCCTTTGAACTTGGCGGCCTTCCAACACGGAAGTGCTGCCACACAGCTCCTGCAATATTACGCACGGGGGCTGATTTAAATTGAGGGGGCAGAGCGGCCATCCCCAATGACACAGAAGGGTCGGCTGCCGCATCCCTGGCAACGGCATCCGGAGACACCACACAGGCACTGGCGCCATTTTTAAAGGGCTTAACTCTTAGCAAAAGTTAAAATTTTTAAAGGTGCATTATAATACATTTTTATTAAATAAATACTTAGGTGATGAAGGCCCTTCCCCAAACCACCCCCCCCCCCCACTCCCAACATGGTCTTTTCATTGCCCGATATGAAGAAATCTCACTTGATTCTTATGCAAACTTTCTCCCCCAGCCTTCTAACATTTGCCTTTCAATCCCTTCCCACCATCCCCACAGCCAATAAAAAGTGTTTTCCCCCCTGCTCCCCCACTCCTCCCGCCCTGAAAATGTTATTCCTCCCCCCTCCCTGTATGGAGTTCCGAAGGCACACGAGGTACAAACAGCGGCCATAAAATCGGCATGTGACGGCCACCGCCAGCAGGTAAATGCATTTACATATAATTTCGGTTGATTTGAATATTGTTATGACCAGGTGAGAAAGAGGTCTATGTTTCCCCTTCAGTCTTCACCTGATCTTACTGTAAAGGGTTTTATTTTTAAACACTCCATGTTTTTAGCTCCCCCTGGGTGAATCCTTGTTCATTGCTTTCCAATTATAAGGCAAAGAAACCAGCACAAACAGGCTTTCTTAGATTTAAAGAATAAATGCGATATTTTATTAAACTTAAGCTCTAATTGGGTTAACGCCTACGGATACACGACGTGCCCACGCTAGCATGCATATGCGATACACACATGCAAATAGAGTCAGAAAGGAGCAGAAGAAAAATAAAGTGGAAAGGTTTGAGGCAATATCTGAAGAGTTCTTGAAGCTCACTGTAGAGTCCTGAATTGTAGGTAGACCTTACTTTTCGTTGGGTCATGTGTCTTCAGTGGATTCAGTTCTGTGAGAAAGACATGGGAGGAGACAGGAGAGGTCTTTACAATCCAGGAGCAAACAGCTTTCTGCAGACTCTCGGTTCAAAACTCTACAACAGCCAACTTGTCTTGTGACTAACTGGTCTGACCATGTCTGTTTGTGGATTGAATTGGAGCAGGGGATAGCTCCTTTGTTCCGAACATTGTTTGTTAATATGCAAAAATGTCTTTCCAGCTAGAGGTCTGGCAACCCCTTATCACAGGTCGTCTCTTCTTCCCAGCAACAATTTGAAATTTAATGTCCATGTGGTGAAATTAATGTGCCTCATTCTTGGCAGGTGGGGGCCTACATGACACCTCCACACCCTGGGGAATGAAATGCGATTTGAGAAATCAAATCCTAAAATTTATGAAAACTGTCTTTTCTTGGTACCAGTGCTGCTTTAATTTCCCCTTTTTGGCCTTCCAGTAACCGTGTGGTTCTTTGGGGAAATTTTTCTTTAGTTTGCCCATTGCCATGACTGCCTAAGGTCTTTGTTCCTGTTGAGGTCTGCCAAGGGTGGGGGGTGGGGGCGCAGGTGGAAGTTAGATCCAATTAGCCCTAAATTGGAATTTTTTTTCAAGTGAGTCAATAGTGGGTGGGTCTATCCTGACCTCTCTTTCAGTGTTTTGTTGAGTCATGCAAAGGCTTTTGACTTCAGGGGATGGGTGGTTCCCTTTTTCTGTGACTGTGGGGGAAGATGCTTTGTTAATCTCCCCTTTGTTCTCTGGGACACTCCTGCCAGCAGGTATGTGTGCAACCACTACTGCACTCCCCTGTTGCACTTCAACTAGGTGAGGCATCACCCTCACAGTTTCTCTGCCCCCTAGTGGTCTTTCTTTGTCTCTGCAGGTTCCTGTAAATGCTATTAAGAACTCTGGTGGGGTGCTTCTTGTGTTTGCATTTACGTAGGCGAATATGGGGTCTAACTTTTCACATTTTTCGGGGTTGGCTGACCGGACAGTAGGGGTTTTCTCCCAGACTTCCTTTAATCTGCCCTCTTTGTCACTTTTTCCCCTTCTCTTTCTAAACTTTTGCCAGCCTTGTACCTGTCTGTCCCCTTTTGTTCTCAGTGGGATCCCTTACTGTTCACCATCCCTCTGCTGGAGGGTCCTCCTAACACTGGTACAGTAATTAGGGGTGCAGGTTTCACTGTAGGTTGGGTTTCCCCTCAACCTGGCAAATGTTGACAACTCCTGCAGTACTCCACCACATCTTTGTGGAGCTTTGGCCAGTCAAACTGCTGTCTTATGCGGGCTTTGGTCTTTCGTATACTGGCATGTACAGCCACTGTAGTCTCGTGGTCCCTTATTAACATTTCTCTCTGGTACCTCTGTGACACCACTAACTGGTGAACTACTGTCCACTCCTTGCTCTCAGGTCTGTGAGGAGAACTCCATTTCCTCATCAGTACCTCATTCTTTAAATAGTAGCAATCAAGGACTCCCTCTGCTTCACTTTCAGACTGGGCAGCCTGTGCTAACTCTCTCAATACTGGGTCAGCTCGCTGAGCCTCAGCTAGGGAAAATCCATTTAATTCATTCCCTGGGTCTCCTAACTTTCCAAAGAAAGTCTCGGACAGGCAGACCTCATGGTCATCTGCCTGCAGTGCCAATGAGTGTCCTCTGGGGGAGCTGGTTTGATCATGGCCTGATCCACTACACATTCAGGGAAACTGCAGGGGTCCATCTCCCACCACTGCCCTGTCTCTCTGACCTCCTGCGGTCTTTCTTTCACTACTGGGGGGACTACCACCTTTACCCCTGCCAGATCATTACCTAGGAGCAGGTCAACCCCATCCACTTGCAAACTAGGGACAATCCCTATGGTCACCAATCCCGAAACTAGGTTGCATTCTAGGTGCACCCGATATAAAGGTACAGGCAGACACTACCCTCCAATACCATTCACCACCATTTTGCTGTTCACTGCACTCTCTGGGGGAAAGGTCAGGCCTTTTCCCAGTAAAAGGGATCTAGTGGTCCCTGTGGCCCTGAGAATTATGATGGGCTTGCTTGTCCCACTCGAGGGGTATGGGGTTACTTTCCCTTCAGCCACAAAACCTTGATAACCCTCAGGAATCCTATTAAATTTTCCTGCACTTGCAGCCCTATGCTTCCTGGGTCTCAGGCTTACCGCAGTTAAAGCCACAGCTTGTTCTGCTGTGCTTTTCATCAAGGTCGCTTCTTCACTGAGCAGCTGTGCCCTGATTAACTCTACCGGTTGTCCCTTTAGTTTCTAGCAGTTAGCTTTTAAATGCCCTGCTTTATTACAATTGAAGCGCACAGGACTCCGGGTCTCACTCTTGCTCATAGCATCCCCCACCGTTTGTCGTTTTGGATTTGTGGGGGTGATTAGGAAAGGTTCTCCCCTGGGAAATCGACCTATAAATTAAAGCAAACTTATCAGCCAAAACAGCTGCTTGCCGGGCTCTCTGAACCCACTGCTCCTCTGCATAGGTCTTTATGGAGTGTGGGAGAGAGTTACTTCTTTGAGATTCTTATAGCTGAGCTGTGCTTTAAGAGCCCTCAGCCACTGGTCAAATGCCAGCTGCTTACTTCTTTCAAACTCTAGTTAAGTTTGATTAGCTTGCTTCTTGAGGGTTCTAAACCTTTGGCAATAGGCTTTAGGTACTAATTCATATGCCCCAGGATAGCACTTTTTGTCAGTTCATAACTTGATGAACTCTCATCTGGCAACAGGGAATAAACCTCATGGGCTTTTCCAGTTCACTTGCTTTGCAGTAAAAGAGATCAGGCCATTTTAGCTGCCTTGCCAGTTTCTCAAAAGACACAGAAAAATGCTTCCATATCTTCCTCATTGAAGTTTGGAATTAGTGGAGCTGAATTATGCTCCTCTATATTGGCCATGCTTTCATTGGGGTTACTCTGTCGCCCCCTAGTTAGCTCAAGCTACTTCAACTCTCTCTCTTCGCATTCCTTCCAGAATATTCTTTCTCTCTCCCTCTCCTCAAATTCAAGTTTCCTCTGTTCCAATTGTATCTTTGCTAACAATACCCTGTCTAGGTCTACTTCTAACCCTGTATCTGCTTCTTCAGATTCAAGGGAAAAATGGTTGGCCACTAGCCTTAGGAGTTCAGACTTCCTAACCTTGCCATGTACAGTGATCCCACACTGCTCAGCCATTTTCCTTAACTCCTCCATAGACAGTGCTTTTAACTTATCCCAAGTTACTTCACCCTGGCTTGGAGAGCAACTAGCTTCAGTTGCAGACACGTTAGTATTCTAGCACACACAACAACAAGAAAACCTGTATTGAAATCTTGCACTTTTTTTGATTGGGAACAATTTGGCTTTCCGTTTCCAATTTCTCTCGTTTGCCTGTGGGTCAATTCCGGACACTAGCATCCAGTTTTGACCAGGTGAGAAATAGGTCTAAGGTTTCCTTTCTAGCCTTCACGTGGTCTTACTGTAACAGGGTTTTATTTTTAAACACACTGGGCTGAATTTTACACCGCCCCAGCGGGTTGGATGGTGGCATAGGCGTGGCATAAAACTGAGGGGGAGGCTCCGGGAGGCCTCCCTGCCCTGCTCCCGCCTCCAGCTAACTTTACTGCGGGGGCGGGGGCGGGGGGGGTGGGGGTGAGGGGAATGGCCCACCCACCCGCCCACCCCAGGCCAGTCGAAGCCACTTGTTTATCCATAGCAAGCGGGCGTGCTTGGGACGTGAAAGGCCGCCCAGCGACAGCTGCCGGCCTTTCTCCGCAGCAGGGGGTGCATGGCAGCTGGGCACAGGGTGCCTGATTGAGGGCCACCAACCTACCCCCAGGACTGAAGACACCCCTCCCCCACCCCCAAAACAACTACCCTTACCTCGCTGCCATGACCGACAACCCCCCTGGCAAGGCAAGCCCAACTTACCTGAAGTCCTGGTTCCATGGCATCAGCTGGGCTGCTGTCCCAGCAGTGGCCACCACTCCTGGTGTCACTGCTGGGCCTAAGAGCTGCCAGCCCACTGATTGGCCGGCAGTTCACTGAGGCGGGACCTCCTCCCTCAAGCTGGTGGAAGTCCCACCTCGGGACAATTGAAGCTTGGGGACCCATAAAATGTGTGTCGGATTCCTGGGCTATGCGGAAACGGGTTTACTTCATGTGCGAAGTCCCATCCGCCTATAGTAAAATCCAGTCCACTGTGTTTTTAGCTCCCACTTGGTGAGTCCTTGTTCACCGCTTTGCAATTACAAGGCAAAGAAACGCATACAAACAGGCTTTCTTAGGTTTAAAGAAGAAAGGTGAAATTTTATTAAACTTAAACTCTAATTCGGTTGATGCCTATGGATACACGATGTGCCCACGCTAGCATGCATACATGATACACACATGCAAATAGAGGCAGAAAAGAGCAGAAGAAAAATAAAGTGGAACGGTATGAGGCAATATCTGAAGAGTTCTTACAAGTCTTCGAGCTCCCTTTAGAGTCCTTGATTGTCGGTCGATCATGCTTTTCATTGGGGCCCAGTATTCTTCTTAAACCTTGTTCGCTGGAGGAGACTTTTCTCTCTTGGGTTTCATGTGTTTTCAGTGGATTCATTTCTGTGAGAAAGAGATGGGAGCAGACAGGAGAGGTTGTGGCAAGCCAGCTGAAATCCATGGTGTCGAGCAGCTGATAAAATTTAGCCCGTAATTGTTGAGAAATGTTCCATTTTTGCAGCAAGAATTAGCTTTAAGCACTCCCAGGTCAGGTATAACAATGGTATGAAGTGTAGTCAAGATTCAGCTCTACTAACTCAGCAATGTATCCAGCACTAATTATTCCTTGCATTAGCTACCTTAATGATCTCTTTGAGATTGTTAATTAGTGTGACTAAATCAAGTCACCTGAAGAGCACGGAGGCAAAAAAGTGCAAGGTCACTTTCAGTAGGTCGCAACTTCACGCTGATGCATGTATTTCAATGGTGAGTCTCTTGGCATGATACCATTGCCACACAGCTTCTGGAGGAGCATGGCATCTCAGATGGCACCTTCCTGATTTAGGCGTTTAACTGTGCATGTGCAGTCACCAGACGTTGCTCTCCAATTTACACATAAATAACCATGACTGTTGTTCCTGTGATTTTAGCACAAAATCCAGCCCATTAATAATGTTGATATCACCAACCTTGTAGCAAGCTGGTTCTCATAATTAATAGGAAATCAAAATTACTTTTATGTTTATTTTACTTCCACCATCATTATTGGGCAGATTTTTTTTTGTGATTCATTGAATATATTTCCCCTGTCTGGGGAATCTA
This sequence comes from Heterodontus francisci, assembly GCF_036365525.1. NCBI lineage: Eukaryota > Metazoa > Chordata > Chondrichthyes > Heterodontiformes > Heterodontidae > Heterodontus > Heterodontus francisci. Next base: position 20,280,219 of record NC_090387.1, on the reverse strand, counting down.
GAACAAGGTGTCACAGTCTCAGAGTAAGGAGTCAGCCATTTAGGGCTGAAATGAGGAGAAGTTTCTTCATTCAAAGCATTGTGAACCTTTGGAATTCTGTACCCCAGAAAGCTGTGGATGCTCAGTCATTGAGTATATTCAAGATGGAGGTTGATAGATTTTTGGGTACTAAAGGAATTAAAGGATATGCTGATCGTGCAGGAGGGTGGAGTTAAGGTAGAAGTGTAGCCATAAATTTGTTGAATGGAGGAGCAAGCTCAAAGGGCGAAATGGTCTAGTCCAGCTCCTGTTTCGTATGTCCTTATGAAGCATTTTAGAATGTCCCGAGGATGTAAAAGGCGATGTATAAATACAAGTTCTTATGTTCTTTTAATGCTTTCTACATTGTGAAGTTTAATCCATTGAAAATATTTTAGACGTGGAAGCTTTGGAGAGGGTACAGAAGAGGTTTACCAGGATGTTGCCTGGTCTGGAGGATATAAGCTATGAGGAGAGTGGATAATCTCGGATTGTTTTCACTGGAATGACGGAGGTGGAGGGGCGACATGATAGAGGTTTACAAAGTTATAAGCGGCATGGACAGAGTGGATAGTCAGAAGCTTTTTCCCAGGGTGGAAGAGTCACTTACTAGGGGACATAGGTTTAAGGTGAGAGGGACAAAGTTTAGAGGGGATGGGCGAGGCAAGTTCTTTACACAGAGGGTGGTGAGTGCATGGAACTTGTTGCCGGGGGAGGTGGTGGAAGCAGGTACCATAGAGACGTTTAAGAGGCATCTTGCCAAATACATGAATAGGATGGGAATAGAGGGATATGGACCCCGGAAGTGCAGAAGGTTTTAGTTTAGGCAGGCATCAAGATCGGCACAGGCTTGGAGGGCTGAATGGCCTGTTCCTGTGCTGTAATGTTCTTTGTTCTTTGTTCTTTATATGTTTCTTTGCAGTCCTTGAGTAAAGTGTTAAGACAAGCATGCAAAAATTAAATGTTGCCCACTATGGATGCAGAAAATGACTGACATGGATGTAGATATATATACCACTAATTGATTGAGTCGGTGCAAACTTTCCTCAATCACAGTTCTGGTATTACAAGACAACAGTAAGTCAGAGTGAGACTAACATCCAATTTATAATAGAGTTGCTTTGAAAAGCAGATTTATAAACTGAGGACTTCACTCTGCTACTGGTGAACCTATCCCATTGATGGTGTCTATAAATTTCACCAGCAGAAGATCAAGGCTTGCAACTAAAAAACATGGGTACAAACAGTCCAATGGTCCCAAGCCTTCAGACTCCTCTCAATACCAGCAGAGTCTTAACTCTGTGTAGGTGAATGGGTTTTGAGTGAGTTAAAATCTTGCACGTAATACAGGCACATACCATGAATGTAGCCCCTCCTTGTGTTTGCAGCGTTATGGGGAAAACAATAATTGTTAATAGTTTTTTCTTAAAACTAAGAAGGCTCCATTTGTGATTACACACTTTGGGCATTCATGCTTTGGCAGTTTTAAAATGAGTTACGCAATTTTGTCTCCGAAATTGGCAAAGTTAGTTTGAAGATGCCACAATGATGTCTATCCCAAATTTTTTCCCCCAAATTATTTTCCCCACTGCTTTAGCTTCCTACTCTGCACATTGTGCCATTCTCTGATGAAGAGGAGTTAACAGGCAGCATTTTATAAGGTAAATTAAAAGCAAAATACTGCAGATGCTGGAAATCTGAAATAAAAACAAGAAACAGAGGTAACATTTAAAGTCGTGAACTTTGATCAGAAATGATGAAAGTTCACTCTGTTTCTGTCTCCACGGATGCTGCCTGACCTGTTGAGTATTTCCAGCATTTTCTGTTTTTGTTTCAGATTTCCAGCATCTGCAGTATGTTGTTTTTGTACAACTGGAGTATAATTCGCTGTAACTTTCAAAGTGCCATTTATTCGATGGATTTGTTTAACTGATAGTTAGAGTATGGTAGCATTGGCAGTTTTTGGAAATCTTTTTTCAGTTCCTGTATTTTACCTTATTCAAAAATATTTGTATACCGTGTTAGATTTATTTTCCTGTTTTCATAACTAAATACTACCTGCTAGTACTGCATGTTTATGGAAACATATCTTGCAGTTTAATCAAGGCTTTGCAAGCAATATTTTTCCATATTATTATTATTTTGGAAAATTTCACCTCTTCCAATTTTTTTTCAAAATTATTTTGACCACAGCTTTGGGTTTCTACCCTGTACAATGTGCCATTCTTCGATCAAGAAGATTACTCAGGCCAGCATTTTACAGGGCTTTGCTTTTGAACTGATCAGACTGGTGTACGGCAGTAAAATAATTTGACTTTCCCCCCTCCAATTTTCCCTCAAATTTCAGAGGGAAGCAACTTGCCTGCACTCACATGGGCAAAAACTGCATTATGTCACTTGATTTCAGTATAAGATTTTAGTTTCACTTTATTTAGTTCAGAGATAAATGTATACAAATGCTGTTATACTAGATGTCTAGTTGATTAACACTGGTGCCTCATCAGACCCCTTTCCTACCCTGAGTGGCGTGAAACAGGGCTGTTTTCTCTCACCTACACTGTTTGGGATCTTCTTTTCACTGCTGCTCTCACATGCGTTCAAGTCTTCAAAAGAAGGAATTTTCCTCCACACAAGATCAGATGGCAGGTTATTCAACCTTGCCTGTCTTAGAGCAAAGACCAAAGTACGGAAAGTCCTCATCAGGGAACTCCTCTTTGCTGACGATGCTGCATTAACATCCCACGCGGAAGAGTGTCTGAAGAGACTCATAGACAGGATTGCGGCTGCTTGCAACGAATTTGGCCTAACTATCAGCCTCAAGAAAATGAACGTCATGGGACAGGACGTCAGAAATGCTCCATCCATCAAAATCGGCGAACATGCTCTGGAAGTGGTTCAAGAGTTCACCTACCTAGGCTCAACTATCACCAGAAACCTGTCTCTCGATGCAGAAATCAACAAGTGCATGGAAAAGGCGTCCGCTGCTATGTTCAGACTGGTCAAGAGGGTGTGGGAAAATGGTGCACTGACACGGAACACAAAAGTCCGAGTATTTCAAGCCTGTGTCGTCAGTACCTTACTCTATGGCAACGAGGCCTGGACAGCGTATGTCAGCCAAGAGCGACGTCTCAACTCATTCCATCTTCGCTGCCTCCGGAGAATCCTTGGCATCAGGTGGCAGGACCGTATCTCCAAAGCAGAACTCCTCGAGGCGGCCAACATCCCCAGCATACCCTACTGAGTCAGCGGTGCTTGAAATGGCTTGGCGACGTGAGCCGCATGGAAGATGGCAGGATCCCCAAGGACACATGGTACAGCGATCTTTTCACTGGTATCAGACACACTGGTCGTCCATGTCTCCGCTTTAAAGACGTCTGCAAACGTGACATGAAGTCCTGTGACATTGACCACAAGTCGTGAGAGTCAATTGCCAGTGATCGCCAGAGCTGGCGGACAGCCATAAAGGCGGGGCTAAAGTGGCGAGTCGAAGAGACTTAGCAGTTGGCAGGAAAAAAGACAGAAGCACAAGGAGAGAGCCAACTGTGTAACAGCCCCAACAACCAATTTTATCTGCAGCGCCTGTCACTCTAGAATTGGCCTTTATAACCACTCCAGGCGCTGCTCCATAAACCACTGACCACCAATGGGCGCTTACCCATTGTCTCTCGAGACAAGGCCAAAGAAGAAGTACTTCAGGTGATCTGATTTACAGTGTACAGTAACATCAGTGTGATGGATTATGTGCTTTGGAACAATGCAAACTATGTAGCTTAATTGACCTATTAAATATGCTCTACTAGTTTATACATCATTATTATTTTACAAACACTCTTCAGAGATATGACAGGTATACAAAGGAACACCAAAAACAAAAATTGTCAGTGAGAATTTCCTCAAGACTTATAGCTAGCCAGTTGTTGCAGTAATACATTATGTTCAATACACCTTATGGACTACAGTATGGAGCATCAGTTGTACAGTAACTAATAGTAATTAGAGACACTAAGACTGTAGCTGCAAGAAACCTTCAAGTGTTGGGAAATCCAAAAGATGTAAAACTTGATTGAGACAGAATTCATTGGCTCTGATTTTGTGGTAATAATAATGGTGCAGCTATCAGCGCTCACTGTTATTAAACAGTAAACTTCCGTCTTCTGCAAATGTGCAGTTAAACATGGAAACCATGTCCTGCTCAGCCAGAAGTATTGTTATATCAATACTTGGCTGAGAGGCTCAGCATTCAAATTTGTAGAAGGGTGTGTAAAGTTGGGATTCTTATGTAATAGATACCCAGGAATTTTTTATTCATTTCATGGGATGTGGGCATTGCTAGCATTTGTTGTCCATTCCTAGTTTCTCTTGAACTTCCATGTAGCAGTTTTGTACAACTGAGTGGCTTGTTAGGCCATTTCAGAGGGCAGTTAAGAGTCAACCACATTGCTGTATGTCTGGAGTCACATGTAGGCCAGACCTGGTAAGGACAACAGAGTTCCTTCCCTAAAGGACATTAGTGAACCAGATGGGTTTTTATGACAAATTGATGTCAGTTTCATTGTCACCATTACTGAAACTAGCTTTCAATTCCAGATTTTTATTAACTGAATTTTATTAATTAAATTCTATCAGTTGTTGTGGTGGTATTTAAGCTCAAGCCCCCAGAGTATTTGCCTGGGGCTACTGGATTACTAATTCAGTATAATCACTACACCAACATCTCACCATTCAGGTGTAAGTGAATTTTTAATAAGCCTAATTACTGCCAAACAATCTTTCTGGCACTGACAATTAACTTGTACAAGTGTAGGGTCTCATTTCTTCAGATTATAATTATTATTGAAGATTTTAACATTAAAAAAAAACTTTTTCTTTCTGTCTCTTTATCTCTCTCTCTCTTAATCCCATCTTTTTTCCCTCTCTTTAATTCACTTTCTGCTCATGACTTGACTTCCTCTGCAAGTTGAATGTTGACAGGGGTGGGCTGTGTAGGCTGGAGGCTGGAGTTTCCGTTAGGAAACCTTCGATTTCCCTGCATTCTGTGTAGTTTTGACTCCACCGCTTGCATATTTGTGCCTTGACAGGTTTCCCACTGGGAAGTCAGCCTGCTTGGCAGGCCTGGCTTCCATACAGGTGGGAAGGACTTTGGAGGAAGCTGCAACCATTGGTAAGTCACCTGTTGCTGCTATTAGGAGTGTTGTTGGGGGTTGGGGGGGTGAGTGGTGATGGAGAGTGAAGTGTTGGTGTTCTGATTCCCAACACTGGAGGTGTGCAACCCGGGTGCGGGGTGGGGGGTAGTCCCTGACCCCAGGCAGGGGATCCAATCCCTAAATCAGAGATGTGAAGGTAGGTCTATATGGGGGGCAGTGGAGTGGGGGGGGGTTGGGATCTTGGGGAACCAGAAGGAAGCATTTACCTTCTCCCTGAAGTTATCCTGACCTCCCTCAGCTTCTAGGTTTCCCGAGGCTTGGACAACCCAGGCCAGGGTTAACCATGCAATCAGAAGCCACTAGTTTCATTAAAACATTTCATTAAAAAATTTAATTCGTCTTTTGGGGGTGGACTGGCTGTAGCCCTTGTCCTGCCTCAATTAAACCCACAATGGATGGGTTGGGTTTGGATTTGAGATTTTTAAAGTTTTAATATCTCCCCTGACCCCAACCCACCTGGTTTTAGGGGTTAAAATTCAGCCCTGCCAGTCTCAGTGAGGATTCTTCAATCTGATTGGCTAAGGAGATACACTGTTGTTTGCCGTCTACTAAAGGCTAGATCCCCTATAGAAAACGCTGGCTGATTTTAATCATAGAAAGTTTATGGCACAGAAAGAGGCCACTGGACCCATTGTGTCTGCGCTGGCCAAAAAACAAGCCACCCACTCTAATCCCACCTTCCAGCATTTGGTCCGCAGCCATACAGGTTATGGCGGTTGAGGTGCATATCCAGACTCTTTTTAACTGAGGTAAGGGTTTCTGCCTCAACTACCTTTTCAGGCAGTGAGTTTCAGACCCCCACCACCCTCTGGGTTAAAAAATGTTTCCTCATCTCTCCTCTAATCTTTCTATGAATCACTTTAAATATATGCCCCTCAGTCACTGACCTCTCTGCTAAGGTCAATAGGACCTTCACATCCACTCTATCCAGGCCCCTTACAATTTTGTACATTTCAATCGGATCTCCCCTCAGCCTTCGCTGTTCCAAAGAGAACATCCCCAACCTATCCAATCTTTCCTCATAGCTGCATTTTTCCAGTCCCAGCAACATCCCCCTAAATCTCTTCTGTGACCTCGCTAGTGCAATTACATCCTTTCTGTAATGAGGTGACCAGAACTGCACACAGTACTCAAGATGAGGCCTAACAAATGATTTATACAGTTACAGAATAACCTACCTGCTCTTATATTCTATACTTCGGCTAATAAAGGAAAGGATTCCATATGACTTCTTAATCACCTTTTCAACCTGTCCTGCTACCTTCAGGGATCTGTGGACATTTACTCCAAGGTGCCTCACTTCCTCTACACCTCTCAGTATTCTCCCATTAATCATGTATTCCTTTACATTGTTTGACCTCCCCAAATGCATCACCTCACACTTCTTTGGGTTGAATTCCATTTGCCTCTTTTCTGCCCATCTGACCAGACCATCAATATCTTCCTGCAGCCTACAGCTATCCTCCTTGCTATTTACCACACGGCCAATCTTTGTGTCATCTGCAAACTTCTTGATCATGCCCCCTACATTTACGTCCAAATCATTAATACATACCACAAAAAGCAGGATATCAGTATTGAGCCCTGCGGAATGCCACAAGAAACAGCCCTCCATTCGCAAAAACACCCATCAACAATTACCCTTTGTTTCCTGCCACTGAGCCAATTTTGTATCCACCTTGCTGCATTTCTCCGGATCCCTTGGGCATTTATTTGGATTTCTGATTGCCGCAATTCCAGTACAAACATCTGTAGAAAGTCTGTGGGCAAGTATTACTGTGGTTCTGTTCAATTGGTAATAGTATTCTGAGTTGACTAACAAATGATATGGCACCATAGCTGAAAAATTAAATAAGAAGACTTTCTGGCTATAGGAATTTATATTGCAATTGGCTAAGCAAACAATAACAAATCTATCATGACTATGTTTACAGTTGATACAGATAATACTTGCATCTTTATACAGTGCCTTTCCTGTGGAAACATATCAAAGCCATTAATAATATAAATTACTTTACTTCAGAAGTGCAGTGACTTTATTTATGCAAAAAACTGGCAAACAAATGAAATGAGGAATGACTAAGATATTTTATTTTAACTAGTTCATTGTATGAGGAACATTTTATTCAGGCACAAGTGAATCTTTAGTTTTGAGGTAGGCTCTGGTTAAAAGGAAAGAATGGTGAAAGTGAAGCAAATTTCTTTAGAATAAAGAAAGTTAAGAAGAGATCTGATTGTGGTGCTCAAAATGATGAGGAACTTTAATCAGGTAAATCAGGACAAATTGTTTCCACTGATCAATAATTAGAGAGCATGAACTTGAGATCATCATTCGAATTTGTCAAATTTCTTCTGTGTGGAGGGTTCTATGATGAGAAATCCCATAGGTGGATGTAGGATCCTTAATTGCTCTTAAAAGTAAATGGATAAATATTTCAGAAAGAAAAATGTTAAAAGGTATTGAGAGAGGGTTGTGGAATTGAACTAAGTGAATATCTTTTTCAGAGAGCTAGTACAGGTGTGATAGGATGAATCACATCATTTTGTGGAAAACATTATTCAGTCCAGTTCTTCAGATATATCTTCTCTAACCAAAATGACAGCCAATTGATTTTGCTGCAAGACAGAAGTATTGATAGAAACCACCTCTGTGACCCAAGAAACTAACAACTGAAGCATTTATTGCCTCAGAAATACAACTCAAATCCTATAAATTCATTACTTCACTGCACACTTAACAGAACTTAACTTTAAAATACTAATTACCATCTCCCGTTAATCACATTCAAATCGTTGTCACTTCTGATCCTTAGCTTTGCAGTACCCCTTCATTTCCAACCTAAAAATTGATCAGTCTTTTAATCTCCATCAAATTCAAGCAAATTACTAATTTTAATTACTAAAAATAATTATTTAGAAGTTCCAAACTAGTGGGATGTAATAACAATGGCAGCATTGTTAAATTATAGCAAGGAGCTTAATACCACATCCACACATTGATCAATGGGTCCTTTACAATAAAAATTAGGACAGGGAGTCCTTGAATTTAAATTCTCATTCCCCTTCTCTGAACACTAATATTTGGTTTGGTATTTCTGAGAGTTCTGTGTCATATTACTTGTGAAATAACATTTTCTGGCATTTACAGGCATGCTTTCCTTTACACTGGAATTCCAACTTCCTAAATCAACTATAATTTTACTTCCTCCTCTCTAACTCCTTCCAAAGCAGTCTCTTAAAAAGTTGACATTGTGTCCTTCATGTGCCTCAAATTGAAAAAGCAGAAGCTGCAACACCAATACCACACTCTGAATTTGTAACTGGTGCATTTATTTTTCTACTTTCAAAACCTTGTTGAGCAGGTTTTAATTTTTTTCAAAACCTTTTATAAATTCTGTTAAGAGGCCTGCAATAGCAGAAATAATGAAGTTTGCACCATAATAAAAGCACAGATAATGATACAGTGATGGAATTCAGGGTCATGCCTGTGATTTCCATGGATGACAAGGTTCAAGTTTGTCTATGTATTCAGAGAAGGGGTGTAAGTGGTGCTCACAAACAGGGAAGGAAAATTAAAGGGCGACTCACCCCAGACAGATCTAATGCATTTCCTATCACCCAGCTTAAGCCTGTTGGTAAGCTGTTTGCACATTAACTCAACAAAAAACGGTGTCCAGTATTGGGAAATCACCTTAAATCTGTGTCCTCTTGTTACCAACTGTTCCACACTTGAAACAGTTTCTTCTTATTTGTCCTATCAAAACCCGTAATGATTGTAAACACCTCTATCAAATCTCCTCTTAACCTTCTCTGCTGTGAGAACAATCTCAGCTTCTCCAGTCCCTCCACATCCCAGATACCCTTCTCGTAAATCTCTTCTGCACTCTCTCTTTGGCCGTTGGCATCCTTCCTAAAGTGTGGTGCCCAGAATTGAACACTATACTCCAGTTGAGGCTCAACTAGTGTTTTAAAACAGTTTAGCATAATTTTCTTGCCTTCGTGCTCTATGCTTCTACTAATAAAGCCAAGGATCCCATATGTTTTTTTTAACGGCCTTCGCAATTTGTCCTGCCACCTTCAAAGATCTATGTACATACATCCCTAGGTTCTCTGTTCCTGTACTCCTTTTAAAATTTTAGTATATTTTAGTATCAATTGTCGATCTTCATTCTTCCCACCAAAATGTATCATTTTGCACTTCTCTTCATTAAATTCTATCTGCCATATATTTGCCGATTTTGCCACTGTCTGTATTCTCCTGAGGTCTATTACTAGTCTTCTCATTGTCTATTCTTAAGTTTCTTGTCATCTGCAAACTTTGAAATTATGACCTGCATACGCAGGTTCAGGTCATTAATATATATCAAAACCAGCAGTGGTCCTGATACTGACCCCAGAGAACATTACTGTATACTCCCTGCCCTCCCAGTCAGAAAAACAACCGTCCACAACTACACTCTGTTTTCAGTCCCTAAGCCAATTTAGTTTTTGCAATGCTACTATCCCTTTAATTCCATGTGCTTTAATTTTGCTAACAAGTCCATCATGTGGCATTTTGTCAAATGCTTTTTGAAAGTCAATATACACACCATCAACTGAATTACCCTCATCAAGTCTTCCCATTACTTCATCAAAAAACTCAATCAAGTTAATCAAACATGATTTGTCTTTAACAAACCAACGCTGATTTTCATTTATTATCCTATACTTTTCCAAATGTCATTTAATTTTGCCCAGATTGTTGTCTCTAAAAGTTTCCCCATCACTGATGATGGACTGACTGGTCTACAGGTGCTGCATTTATCCCTCTCTCATTTTCAAACAGGGTGTAACAATTGCAATCCTTCAGCTCCCTGGCACCATGGCGATATCTAAGGAGGATTAGAGGATTGTAACCACAGCTTTCACAATTTCCAACCTTACCTCAGTAACCAAGATGCATTCTGCTTGGACTGGGTGACTTTTCTGCTATGATTCTGCAGTTACTAATCTCAAAATCACAGTGCAATTCATTCTCAACTTCAATTTAATTAAGGTTTATATTGTCTTACATTAATTCCAGAGTCCGAGTCACAGAGAGAGGAGCAGCCCGAGGAGCGGAGGTTCAAAAAAAATAGCGCCAAACCAGAGTCCGAGTCACAGAGGGAGAGGAGCAGCCCGAGGAGCGTAGCTGGGGAAAATTCGAAAAGTGACTTCAGAATGACATCACATTCAAAAGTGCGAGCCGCCGGGGTGAGTATACAGGTAAGCTTTTAAATTAAGTTTAATTGAAATCAAATATAGAGTAAGACGTGATCGATTTATTAGTATATAAAGTAAAAACTAAAGCGGATTAAAAAACTAAAGACCAGTCGGAAATTTAAATAACAAATTAAAATCTAATTTTATAAAATAGAGATGCAGGGCCAGTTGAGGTGTTGTACCTGCATGATGTGGGAGTTGGTGGACCCCATTGTGGCTCCTAGTGATCACATCTGTAGCAAATGTTGGCTGCTCGGGGAACTCTGGCTCAGAGTTGATGAGCTGGAGTCTGAGCTGCAGACATTGCGACACATTAGGGAGGGGGAGAGTTACCTGGACGCTGTGTTTCAGGAGACAGCCACACCCCTTAGATTAACTACCTTGAATTCGGCCAGTGGTCAGTGATAGGAGGGTGTGACTATGAATGAGGCAGGCAGAGGGATCCAGGAGGTAGTGCTGCAGGAGCCTCAGCCCTTGTCCTTGTCCAACATGTTCGAGATTCTTGCTCCCTGTGTGGACGAGAGCAGGGACTGTAGGTAGGATGAGCAAACTGCCCATAGCACCATGGTACAGGGAGCCATTCAAGTGAGGGGAGAAAAGAGAAATGCAGTTGTAATTGGGGATAGTATAGTTAGGGGCATAGACACTGTTCTCTGTGGCCAAGATCAAGAGGCCTGAAGGCTGGTGCCAGGGTTCAGGATTTCTCATCTGGGCTGCGGAGGAACTTGGAGTGGGAGGGGAAAGATCCAGTTGTCGTGGTCCACATAGGTACCAACGATATAGGTAGAATGAGGATAGAGGTTCTGCTGAGGGAATATGAGCAGTTAGGGGCTAAATTAAAAAGCAAAACCAAAAAGGTAATAATATCCAGATTACTACCTGAGTCACGAGTTAATTGGCAAAGGGTCAATAAGATTAAAGAGGATATTACGTGGCTCAAAGATTGGTGTGGGAGAAATGGGTTTGAATTCGTGGGACATTGGCACCAGTACTGGGGAAGGAGGGAGCTGTTCCGATGGGATGGGCTCCACCTGAATCATGCTGGGACCAGAGTCCTGGCGAATCACATAACTAGAGCTGTAGATAGGGCTTTAAACTAAATAGTTGGGGGGAGGGTTCGGTTGCATGGAAAATTAGGAAATCAAAGTTAAAGGAGAAGGTAGGAGTGCAGGTTAGTGATGAGGCTGATTGTCACCAGAAAATAAAAGGAGGGACAGAACGTGTGAACTTCATATTGCACCAAGGAATCGTACAAGAGTAGTGAAATTTGACAATAGAACAAATTTAAAGGCTTTGTATCTGAATGCACAAAGCATTTGGAATAAAATAAACGAGTTAACAACACGAATAGAGACGAATGGATATGATTTAGTGGCGATTGCTGAGACATGGTTGCAGGGAAACCAGGTTTTGGAATTGAATATCCAAGGGTACTCAGTATTTCGGAAGGTTAGGCAAGAAGGAAAAGGAGGAGGTGTAGCTTCGTTAGTAAAGGAAGAGATCAGTGCTGTGGTGAGAAACGATATAGGCACTGGGGATCAAGGCGTAGAATCAGTCTGGGTAGAAATAAGAAATAGCAAGGGAAAGAAGTCCCTGGTGGGAGTAATCTATGGGTCCCCAAACAGTAGTTCTGCAGTGGGGCACAGTATAAACCAGGAAATACTGGGGTTTGTAAGAAAGCAATAATCATGGGTGATTTTAATATGCATATAGATTGGATTAATCAAATTGGCAAGGGTAACCTCGAGACAGAGTTCATTGAAGGTATTAGAGATTGATTTTTGGAGCAATATTTTGTGGAACCAACCAGGGAGCAGGCTTTTCTAGATTTGGTATTGTGTAATGAGGTGGGATTAATTAATGATCTCATAGTTAAGGATCCTCTAGGGAAGAGCGATCATAGCATGCTAGAATTTCAAATTCAGTTTGAGGGCGAGAAACTGGAGTCCAACACTTGCGTTCTGGAGTTAAACAAAAGTAATTACATAGAAATGAGGACAGATTTGGCCCTAGTGGACTGGGCAGGAAGACTAAAAGGTAGGACAGTTGATGAGCAGTGGCAGATGTTTAAGGAGATATTCAATTCCTCCCAACTAAAATATATTCCAGAGAGGAAGAAGGATTGTAAGTGGGGGAGAAAACATCCATGGCTAACCAAGGAAGTTAAGGATAACATAAAGACAAAAACTATGGCATGCCATATTGCAAAGGCTAGTGGCAGGCTGGAAGATTGGGAAACTTTTAAAGATCAACAAAGGGTTACTAAGAATGTAATAAAAAGAGCAAAGGTAAATTATGAAAGAAAACAAGGGCCAAATATAAAAACAGATAGCAAAAGCTTCTATAAGTATATATAAGGGAAGAGAGTAGCTAAAGTGAATGTTGGTCCTTTGGAGGATGAGATAGGGGAATTAATAGAGGGGAGCACAGAAATGGTGGAGACACTAAATCAGTATTTTGCCTCAGTTTTTATGGTGGAGGACACAAGTACCATCCCAATAGTAACAGGAAATGCAGAGGTTATAGAAAGGGGGGAATTTAGAAAAATCATCATCACTAGGGAAAAAGTACTGAGCAAACTATTAGGATTGAAGGCAGACAAGTCCCCAGGGCCTCATGGCCTACATCCTAGGGTCTTAAAGGAAGTGGCAGTGGAGATAGTGGAACCATTGGTTATAATATTCCAAAATTCCCTGGATGTGGAAAATGTTCCAGTGGATTAGAAAAAGCTAATATAACACCCTTATTCAAAAAGGGAGGGAGGCAGAAAGTAGGAATCTATAGACCAATCAGTTCAACATCTGTCGTTGGGAAATTGTTAGAATCCATTATCAAGGAAGTAATAACAGGGCATTTATTTAGAGATACAGCACTGAAACAGGCCCTTCAGCCTACCGAGTCTGTGCCGACCAACAACCACCCATTTATACTAACCCTACAGTAATCCCATATTCCCTACCACCTACCTACACTAGGGGCAATTTACAATGGCCAATTTACTTATCAACCTGCAAGTCTTTGGCTGTGGGAGGAAACCGGAGCACCTGGTGAAAGCCCACGCGGTCACAGGGAGAACTTGCAAACTCCACACAGGCAGTACCCAGAATCGAACCTGGGTCCCTGGAGCTGTGAGGCTGCGGTGCTATTCACTGCGCCACTGTGCCACTATAGACCAGTTAGCTTAACATCTGTCGTTGGGAAATTGTTAGAATCCATTATTAAGGAAGTAATAACAGGACATTTAGAAAGTCAAAACGCAATTCATCAGAGTCAGCATGGTTTTATGAAGGGTAGATCGTGTTTGACTAATTTGCTAGAGTTCTTTAAAGATGTAACAAGCAAGGTAGATAATGGAGATCCTGTAGATATAGTATATCTGGACTTCCAGAAGGCATTTGATGAGGTGCCGCACAAAAGGTTAATACACAAGGTAAGATCACATGGGGTTAGGGGAAATTTATTAGCTTGGATAGAGGATTGGCTAACCAACAGAAAACAGAGAGTCGGGATAAATGGGTCTTTTTCTGGTTGGTAAGATGTATCTAGTGGGTTGCTACAGGGTTCGGTCCTTGGGCCCCAACTATTTACAAAATATATTAATGACTTGGATGCAGGGATAGAAGGTACTATAACCAAATTTACAGATGGCACTAAACTAGGTGGGATAGTAAGTTGCAATAAAGAAATAAGAAATTTACAAATGGATATGGATAGGTTAGGTGAATGGGCCAAAATTTGGCAGATGGAGTTTAACGTGGATAAGAGTGAATTTGTCCATTTTGGTCAGAAGAATAGAAAGGCAAATTATTATCTAAATGGAGAGAAACTTCAGAATGCTTCGGTGCAGAGGGATCTGGGTGTCCTCGTGCATGAATCGCAGAAAGCTAGTATGCAGGTACAGCAGGTAATAAGGAAGGCAAATAGAATTTTGTCATTTATAGATAAAGGAATAGAATATAAAAGTAGGGAATTGTTGCTGCAACTGTACAAGGCATCAGTGGAACCGCAGCTGGAGCATTGCATACAGCTTTGGTCCCCTTATTTGAGGAAGGATGTAGTTACATTGGAGGCAGTTTAGAGGAGGTTCACTAGATTGGTTCCAGGGATGAGGGGTTTGTCTTGTGAAGAGAGATTGAGCAGTTTAGGCCTTTACTCTCTCGAGTTTGGAAGAATGAAAAGAAATCTAATTGAGGTATATAAGATGATTAAGGGGATTGACAAAACAGACATAGAGAGGATGTTTCCTCTTGTGGGGCAATCTAGAACGAGAAATCATAGTTTTAGGATAAGGGGTACCAGATTTAAAACAGAGATGAGGAGAAATTACTTCTCTCAAAGGGTCGTGCATCTGTGGAATTCACTACCCCAGAGTGCAGTGGATGCCGCGACATTGAGTAAATTTAAGGAGGAGATAGACAGATTTTTAATTAGTAAAGGTTGAAGGGTTATGGAGAATGGGCAGGAAAGTGGAGTTGAGGCCGATATGAGATCAGCCATGATCGTATTGAATGGTGGAGCAGGCTCAAGGGTCTGAATTGCCGACTTCTGCTCCTCGTTCTTATGACCTTATCTTATGACCTTAATTCAAAACAATGTTGTCTTTGTGGGATCAAATACACTTAATGGACCAGAATTTACTGTGAAAATAATGGTGAGGCTAACGGCACTCACAATTAATCACGCACAAATCAGACAGCAACTTCTGGCGAATGCACAGTTAAATGTGAAAATCTGAAATTTGCTGATTAAGGTGCGAAAACAGCATCTCGCTGGTCTGACTGCCCATTCAAATGTATTGAAAGGTATGAAGATCTTGCAGTGGTATGATAGATGCAAACTGAACTCCTCACAGTAAATTAGTGCTTATCCATTTCAGTCTCAATTCCTTATATAATGGGGTGAGCAGTCTGAATACAGCTAAGCAACCTCTCTGGCATTGAAAATGAACTTTTAAAAGTGTGGAGTCTCATTCTTTCAGATTTCAATCATTGTTGGAAATATAAAAATAAACATTTTTAAAAACTTTTTCTTTCTGTTTCTCCTCTCTCTCTCTCTTCCCTCACATTATTTCACTTTGTTTACCTGATTTGACATTGCATTCACTATTTTGACTTCCGGGTTCAGACTGTACTTTGTTCATTTCACAATATTTCAATCTGATTGGTTAAGGAGACACACAGTTGCTTGTCCTGATCACACAGGTCCCAGATGCCCTGTGGAGGACACCGTGCTGTTTCATCTCCCACTTACAGCAACTTCCACTGCTAAAGGTCATGGACTTGCCTAGGCCCATTTAATTACCAAAGAATGGCAGGCACCAGCTAGAGTAAATTCCAACACATTATATTGCTCATACTGATTAAGAATTTTGTTATATAGTGCTGATTGCAGTTGGCCAAAACCATTGTCTATCAGATTGGAATAACTGTAATATATTAAATATGTAGCATTTTATAGTTTAGCATAGCAGTTCAGGGTATTATTTGAACATCTGTGATGATGAATCTGAAACTTTAGATGATTAAATAATTACAGTAACTGTCTTGTCTGTTTTCAGACAAACCTCTAAGTATAGCAACCTAATGAATAGGAAGAAGAGGAAATTATATCAGAATATAAGACATTGTGGAATAGGAAATAGTCAATTCAACTTCAAGCTCCATCCACAGATTGCGGACATTCTATTGTATTATGGGCTGTGCTTTACTTAATTAACATGTACAAAATTTCTTCCTTCCCTTCAAAGTTAATCCAGTGAACCAGCTGACAATCTTTCCCACAGATATTATTTCACTCTAACTCCCTCAACTAAATGGTGCAATATTGGCAGCAGAAGGCAGGTAGGTGTTTGTGGACTTCTTGCCAAATCAAATACTTTGTAGGGCTGCTAGTGCAAAGGTGAGTTACTGTAAATGTGGAGGGAAATGAATGAAGAAATGTATCAACTTAACATTTTAATTTATTTATAACAACAGGTATATTATTATTAAGACTTCAGGCTATTTAATTTATGCACATCAGCTGGAGTCGGCCATACGGTTCCTCAAGTCTGCTCCACCATTCAACAAGATCAAGGATGAACTTCTGTATCAACTCCACCTTCCCGCCCTATTCCCATATCCATTGGCTCCCTTAGTTCCCCAAAACCTATCAATCTTAGACTTGCTCATCAACTGAGCAACCACAGACCTCTGGGGTACAATTCCAAAGGTTCACAACCTTTTGAGTGAAGAAATTTCTCCTCATCTCAGTTCTAAATGCCCAACCCCTTATCCTGAGACAATGATCCCTAGTTTCAGACCCTTCAGCCAGGGGAAACAGCCTCTCAGCATCAACACTGCCAAACCCTCTAAGAATTTTATGGGGGAGAAACTTGTTCACGTAGTGCCAGGGCAGGTAATGATATCAATATCAATTGTCCTTAATAATAGATTCTATCATTTTCCCTATGCCTCATGCCAGGTTAACTAACTTATAGTTCCCTGTTTTTTCTCTCTCTCATTTCTTGAACAGCGGGGTTATATTTGCTACCTTGCTGGGACCATTCTAGAATCTAGGGAATACTGGAAGATCAAAACTGAGCATCCACTATCTCTATGGCCATATCTTTTAAAACCCTAATGTGTAGGCCATCAGGTACTTTGTGATAACCTCTTTTTCGCTTATTGCTCCAAGGACTTTGTTTAATATCAATTTTGATTGGAAATTTAATCTTATGTATTGTTGCTGTTTTTAGCATGGTACATTGAAAAGACAAGACATATTCTTTTTATGAAATCATGCCCATAAACCCTACTGTTGTTTAAATGAGATTTATGAAGAGGTTCAGTGTAAGTTTCAACGATTATGTTTGTACCTGCCTGTATTAAAGCTTTTAATTCCAAATGGTTCCAAATATATAAGTATTTTGTAACAGAGACCTGCTATTGGATTAAAATCTGCACTAGGCTGTCCAAAGATGTAAATGATTCAAAGGTGGAAGCAAACAAAAATAACTTGGTCTGTGAAATGTGCAGAACAATTCTTGAGTGAAACAAAATTGGCCTTCTCTTAAAAAGTGCTACTATATTAATTCAGAAATGGTTTAGCAATCCTCAAATAATTGAGAACGGATAATTTGTGTTTAGTTGTTCTTGACTTTTTTTGTATTTTGGCTTGGGTTTCTGGCAGATTATAGTTCACTTATTTATAAACTAATTTAGCTGTAATTTATCAAATGGGCTTCCTTTTGTCTTATTTCTTAGGTAGTTGTTTAACTAGTGTACAATATATAAGGAACCACACCAGATATAATATATATATAAACTTAGTAGTTTTAATAATGTTAAATGTTTTGAATTTTGGGATGAGCTTTCATTTTAAAGTATATATGTGATAGTGGAACACACATTGAATGGGGTATTTAGCAATTCCTCTTGGTTTTATTGTGGAGATGACATGAAAACCTATGCTTCCTGTAAAATGTATACTAATCTACTATTATCATTCAGAAAAAAACTGCTTTGATTGCTTCCACATTAATGTTTAACTAAAGCATTGTTTATTTATTTATTTAAATTTAAACCAGGCACATCTTGGTTGTGTTAACTTTTTATGTACTTTCTCTGCAACTTGACTTATTGTTTAATATTCATTTGTGTTGGGAATGAAATCAAATATATTGTGGGCCATGTCTTTGGTAGTCTTAATGAAAAAATAGACATGGGTTAAGTGTCGATCTTAACTATTAATATGATGCTAAAATTGTTGCTGTTTCTAGCATGAAGGATGGAGTAAATTCTTCTTAGCTCAAGAGCATCACAACTGATTTTTAATTACATATTCTAGATATGGATTGGCATCATTTCAAGTATGAACATTGGATTACAGAAGATGGTAATCACATGTGTAGGATGGATATGAAGAGCTGATTAGGTTACATTGATTTTATGAGGTCTGCATAATCTTGAGTAATTGCTCGTCATTTTCATAAATCTAACTCTCCAAATGCTATTTTAAAGGGATTGAAATTGCTCTGTGCAATATTATTATTACATTTGATTGAAAATACTTTGAGAGTTTAAAAAGGTATGCAACCATTTAAAATAGATGGGTTAAAACCTTAATTAAAAAGTAGAGGCTGGTCACAGATGCGTGTGAACACACTTGTTGCTAATGTCAAAGTGCAATTTCAATGTCTGGGTGTAACACATTAAATATTCTGCACAATCATAGCTGTACAATTTGCAAAACCTTGAACATTTGGCATTTATTTTAGTTTGGAAGTATGGATGAAATAGCAGGATAAATTTGTATTATTTCCCTCGTGCGTTAAGTTGTACATTAATACATTCAACAACACAAACAGGGTTGTCAAGGTTATTGAGGAAAATCAAGGGCTATGCAAGGACATACATTTCAAACAATTGATGTACTCAAAATACTTTCTTGGGGCTGCTGTTTTTATCTGTTTAAAATAAATGAGTTCATGCCTGTGTAAAAAAAAAACATATGCATGAATGTGGTATGCATGCATTAAACATTTGTATGTTGTTATGACCCAGTGAGAAAGGGGTCTGGAGTTCCCTTTCAGCCTTCATGTGGTCTTACTGTAACAGGGTTTAATTTTAAACATTTTTTTTAGCTCCCCCTTAGTGAATCCTTGTTCATTAACTTCCAATTATAAGGCAAAGAAACTAGCCAAACAGGTTTTCTTAGGTTTAAAGAAAAAAGGTTGAACTTTATTAAACTTGAACTCTAATTCGGTTAACACCTATGGATACGCAACACGCCCACACTGGCATGCATACGCAATACACACATGCAGATAGAGACAGAAAAGAGCAGAAGAAATAAAGTGGAAAAGTTTGAGGCAATATCTGAAGATGGTTTTGGTTACTGTTCTTAGAGCTCGTTGTAAAGTCCTTGATTGTAGGTAAGTCTTGCTTTTCGTTGGGGCCCAGTATTCTTCGTAAACCTTGTTTGATGTAGGAGACTTTTCTCTCTTGAAGTTCATGTGTCCTCAGTGGGTCCAGAGGCTTGTGAGAAAGAGATGGGAGCAGACAGGAGAAGTCTTCTCACTCCAGGAGCAAACAGCCTTTTTGAGTTCAAAAACTCTGTGGCTAGTTCAAAAAAGCTCTGGACCAGCCAGTTAGTCATGTGACCAGCTGGTTTAACCAGTCCTGGCTTTTGTGGATTGTATCACCGTAGCAGTCTCTGGAATGCTCTTCCTTATACCTTCAATATCTGGTGATCAAAATCCATCGTGGGCTGAATATCTCAGGGAATGATCCTTTTGTCTCCACAGCACTGTCTTCTTAGTATACAAATGTTTTTCATGTGACAAAATTAATATGCCTTCTTCTTGGCAGTTGGGGGTCTGCATGACAACGTGAACTTTTCTGATCAAAATTTCTGTGCTGTTGCTGCTACAAACATTAGCTTGAATACCAGTTAATTTGAAGGAAAAATGATCAATATTGTCTGATATTGGGGGATATGCGTGGAAAGTTCTTTACGCAGAGGGTGGTGGGTGCCTGGAACGCGTTGCCAGCGGAGGTGGTAGATGCGGGCACGATGGCGTCTTTTAAGATGTATCTAGACAGATACATGAATGGGCAGGAAGAAAAGAGATACAGAACCTTAGAAAATAGGCAACATGTTTAGAGAGAGGATCTGGATCGGCGCAGGCTTGGAGGGCCGAAGGGCCTGTTCCTGTGCTGTAATTATCTTTGTTCTTTGTTCTTTGTTTTATAGTCATGATTTATCGGGTATGTTTGCCCTTGTGAAGTTAATAGAAAATAATTCTCTTAATGTTGATATTTTTACTTTAATTCATATTAGATTTAGTGTAACCCTCTAGTGTTGTGAAAATATGATTGTAATGCTGATACATCCTTGTGCTATTTGTACTTGATGTCATTGCAACATAAAATGTTTTCAGAATCTTTCTCTCTCTGAAATGGTGACCACTCAAGAATGTACACAAAAATTTACAGTTCTGAAAGCAAACAGTCTAAAAATATTGTCAGAGATAGAATGTGAAATTGTAAACATAGTAAAGGTAGATTCCACAAAATTTACCATTTTGTGCTATGAATTTAATTTCTCCATTCCACGTAATCGACGAAATTGCATCTGATTCTGTTTTTCTCTCATTCTAAACCAAAATGAAAACAACTTTGAACTTAAAAATCCAAACAATTTCATTTTAGCCCATCTACTCATAAACTTTTACATTCTTGTGAATACCCAAGTTCAGTTATCTACCTTAAATTACTTTGAAGTGTTTAAAGTTTAACATTTCTGAAGAATGTCAAAATTAGCTGAGGTTTACCATTGTTGCATGACTGGTTTTCCCACCCCCATTCCCATTTTTGTATTATTTTCAAAAGAACCACTTTCAAAATTCTCCAAATAAAACTGTGAATAAGTGCCATAACATCCTTAAGAGAAATAAATGTGGTGGGCTGGATTTTACAGGGTCCCCGACGTCGTGCTCTGTGGTGGGGGGGGGTGCTGGAAGATCATTCCGGCAGAGGCTCACCACGGAGCCCAACGCCAAAGGTTTTGATCCTCCCGGTGGCAACGAGGCTCCATGGCAGCCCCTCAGCCGCTGGGTGACGGGACCAGCATTTAGATATGTTAATGAATAAAATGAATGTATTAAAATACACTTACCTGCTATATTACAGGCCTGCGCGATCTTCAGAATGGCGGCCGGTACTCCCACGCCTTCACTTCCCCGTCTGGGGAAAGCAGGTATGACGCTGGTGGGAAAGGGGGAATATAAGATTTTTAGTGCAGGGGGGGACAGGGTCAAATTATCATCAGCAGTGTAGGGGATGGTGGGAAGGGGTGAATTGTGAACTTTGTACAGTCTGGGGGGGGAATGTCATATTTGTAAGTGTTTTGGGGGGGAAGGGCTGATACTTAACTTTATTGTTATTAAGCTGGGAAAGGGCGTTAGAACTTTATTCAATACATTGTGGGGGATATCGCTTTATAAATTTAGGTTATCCAGCAGGGCTGGCAGTCCATTAAAAATGTCACCAGTGCCTATGCACAGGCAGCTGATGCCGTGGCCGGCGTCGGAGAGCCCACCCCCTCTGCGTGATTGGGGGCAGGCTGACTGGGGTATTCAAATGAGCTGCCGCATGGGAGATTGCGGCGGCTCGGCGGCACGCAGCCCGCTCGTGCAGGCCTCCGTTTTTTAAAATCCAGCCTGGCAAGTGTGAACTGCCCTCCCCAGCACACACATGCAAGCATTGTTATCTTCACCATAACATCGTCATTTATAGAAATTTTTATTGGATTGATATATAATTTGTATTCAAGCTTTCAGAATGACTTATTTCCAGCTAAGAATATGTACAGTTTTGCTCAAAATAGTAAGCTGGTAATATTAATAGTACTCATTCATTCTATCTTTGGAGCATGTTCCCATGGGTCATTTAAAATAGCTGGGCTACATTTTAGCATTGCAAAAACGTTCTGAGCAAAAAAGCACTGTTGTTTTCCCTGCTACATTGAAGCCCATATATCAATTAATAAAAGCAAAATACTGCGGATGCTGGAAATCTGAAACAAAAACAAGAAATGCTGGATTCACTCAGCAGGTCTGGCAGCATCTGTGGAAAGAGAAGCAGAGTTAACGTTTCGGGTCAGTGACCCTTCTTCGGAACTCATATATCAATTATTCACAATTATTTTCAGCCTTGAGTTTCAATCTTGTTCTGCCTCATCACATGGTTATTGTTCAGCAAATAATTTCAAAAGCTCCTCAGGAGTCCTTTATTTTTAATTTAAGTGAGTAATACAGTGAAATGTCCACGTGTTCAAGGCAAGATTTAAGAGAATGGCAGTTTTTGCTGAAACAGTTTGCATCTGGAATTAATGGGGATAATTCCCCCATTCATTATTGAAAACACATATTCTGTTAAAGTACAACTTAATGAGAAGGTACTGGAAGACTTGCTAAGTTGTTGCAAATATAAAAAAAGCAAGAAGGTTCTTGATCCTAATCTGCATCCAGAAGCAAATGTGAAAACATAATCTGCACATGAAAAGAAAGTGCTGGTGCTGAATTAATTAAACACTGTGGGCTGGATTTTATAAGCTCACTGCTAAGATGCGGGCCGCACGCCAAAGTGCCACTCATTTAAATAGCCAGAGCAGGCCACGCCCCCACCCCCCCCCACCCCGCTCAGATCACATGGAGGGGGCGGGCTGTTCTTCCCTGGCAATGCATCAGCTGCCTGTGTGCAGGCGCTGGCACTGTTGTTAAAGGGCTGTTAGCCCTATGGCCTTTTAAATATTTAAAGATACATGACATAAAATTAAATGAATACATTTCTTTTGCTCTCTCCCACCCATTCCAATAAGATTAAATTAATTATTTGCCCTCCCCACCCCACCCCGCCCACCAACATTTACCTTTACCATTTGACCTTCCTCCCTAAACTGCATAAAGTTTAAACCACAACCCTTCCCACCATCCCCTACACCCATGGCATTAATTTGACCCTGTCCGCCCCACCTCCCACAGTGATAAAGTTACATCTTCCCCCCTCCCCAGCAGTGCTGTGCCTCATTTCCCCCGATGGGGATCGAAGGTGCGGGAGTGCCGACCGCTACTCTGAAGATTGCAACAGGCCCGTATGATCCCAGCTGTGTATGTTAATTTATTAATTTTATTCATTTGCATATGTTACTTTAGGTCCCATCACCCACCAGTGGGTCCTGCCAGCGCCGGGGTCCATGGCGGGCCTCATCTGGGGTCATCTTCAGGCACCAACCCCCCCTGCCACGGATCCCAACAACGAAGACTCCTTAAAATCCGGCCCATAACTGTTCCAGTTTCACTCATCACCTCGGGCTCAATTTTACCGGCCCCTTGATGCTGCAGATTGCAACGCGGGAGCTGGTAAAATGCTGCGGGGAGAGGCCCGCCTCGACCTGTGACGTCGAGAAGGGCCCGTCGCATTTTACCAGTGGCGGTGGGACCTCGGTGCAGCCCTCCTGTCGCATGGTGGCGGAACCGCAATCAACATATGGTAATGATAACTTTCCTATGATGATTATGCAGTCCGCTGCCTCTCCACCGATACTGCCGGATTTTTCGTTGAATGGGTGCTTGTCACGAGCCGGTGGGTCCTCAATCTACATTACGGAAGGGAGGAGGGAGGGGGGGATACACAGGGGTCTAACTTTGCATTCTCAAAGGGAGGAGGGAGGGGGGATACACAGGGGTCTAACTCTGCATTCTCAAAGGGAGGAGGGAGGGGGGTTACACAGGGGTCTAACTCTGCATTCTCAAAGGGAGGAGGGAGGGGGGTTACACAGGGGTCGTATTCTTCATTCTGAAAGGGAGGAGGTCTGGGATTTCTGGGGGGAAAGCTGTGCTGGCATGGAGGGAAGTACCGTGTACCATCCCTCCATTAACAGTGTACGATTTGTGTTTGTGAGGGGGCAATGGCACACTAGGAAACCTGTGTGTGGGGAGGGTGCCAGAAAGGGCAGGAACATTAATGGTTTATGGATGATGAGGGCAATCGATTCAGTTGGTAGGATCTCGATGTGGTCATGCTGTGCCACTCTGAGTGTTGGCCAAGATGGACAATGCCATGGCACGCCACATAGTTGATCCAGCAAAGCAGCTGATGTACCCGTAAACACCAATCCATGCCCTGTTAGGAACCTTCAAATACATGCAGGGTTCAACTTTATTTATCATATGATCCTCTGTGCGTGAGGATTAGTACGCACCAGACGCAATATCAACAGGCAGATGTGATCCAGGTAGAGGCCCCGGTCATGAGCAGCAAACCCCAAGGGGGACTGACATAACGGTTGCTGTGCATCTACAGGCCCCACATGACATGCCATCAGATGTCAGAGCACCAGTGTCAGAGGAGATTGTGCATATAGAGAGGGTGATGACAGGTCTCTGTGCCCTGCTCAAGGATGACATGCAGCCCATGGGCTCCGGTGGACATCCCATGTCTTTGTTCCTCATAGTGGCAGCGGTTCTCAAGCCTGAGAACTTTGTGGGGTCACACAGTCAGCAGTGCACTGCTGCATCAGGGAGGTCACCAATGCCCTGCACCAGACAGCCAGTGAGTATGTTTGCTTCAGAACGGACTCTCACAGCCAGGCCCAGAGGGCCATTGGTACTGGCACTATTGCCGGAGAACCACAGGTTGTAATTTTCATAGACTGCACTCAAGTTGCCATCAGGCCTACTGCCAGGCTAGCACCTGCAGACATCACCATTAAAGGAGTCCTCTCAATCTAGGTGAAGCTGGTATGTAAACACCACAGTTGCTTGCAGCAAATCAGGCAGCTGCCACGACACCTGGGTCTGTGCCAGTCCCGGCTGCCACCGCTGTTCACTGAACCGGCTCAGATGGAGGGGTGGCTTCTTGGAGATAAGGGCTATCCTTTGCAGACCTGGCTCCTGACACTGGTGAGAGACTCCACCACTGCTGCAGAGGAGAGATACAACGCCAGTCACTGAGCTACATGAGCCACCATTGAGCAGGAGATCTGCATGTTGAAAGAGTGCCTCCAATGCCTGTATGGGTAGGGTGATGCCCTGTACTACAGGCCGAAAAGGCCAGCTCCTTTCTTTGCTGCTCTGCACAACTATGCACCCAATAGGCCTGGCATGATGAGGAGAGACGTCAACAGGATTCCTCCATGGACTATGAGGATGCTGACAACCTACAACATGAAAGACGCATGGGAGGGCAGATGGCTCTGCATGCAGGGCTAGCAGTGAGGTAGGGATGTACGGAAGCGGCTTATCAGACAAAGGCTGCCTGCTTCATTGGAACTGACATGAGCTCTGCAAGCCACACATCACCTTCGCTCATCTGCTGTGCACCAGTCCACATCTGCAGAATCCTTGTGTAGAGGCAGCAGCTGACTGAGCCAATGTCCATGTCACTGCATCAATGGAGACGCTCATGTGTAATGGTGGCATGGCAATGATGTTATTGCATATGTTGGCTCTTCTGAAGGGCCAACGGTGCAAAGGGATGTGACATTGACACTACATCCTGGCACACATCATTCCCAGTGAGAAAAGGACACAATGTACTGCCTGCGAGTGTGATGGAGGCAGGTTCGATTGAAGCATTCAAAAGGGAATTAGATTGTTATATGAAAGGGAAGAATGTGCAGGATTATGGGAAGAAGGCAGGGGAATGGAACTGAGGGAATTGCTCTTTCGGAGAGCCAGTGCGAACACGATGGGCTGAATGGCCTCCTTCTACACTGTAACGATTCTGTGATTCTGTTGATTGGCTGGATGCTTAAGCAGGGGAGCAATGCGATGACTGGCTAGTACCACTTAAAGCTAACCTGCTAGCAATGTGCATTGTGGCTGGAGCAGGTGCTGGCAGCCATGGCAGGAAGTGAATCTGACCTGAGAAACATTGAATAATGCCATAACACGGGAGAGAGAGGGTGCCAAGGTTTTGGAACGCTGCACTGGAGGCTTTGTTGAACATGAGTTCTGCTCTGGAGAACTCAGAGGTGGCAGCCCACAGAGGGATGTTGATGGGTATACACAATGAAATGCTTGATCTTTGGAAAGCCTGTGTTCAATGTCAAGGAGGTGTCCAGCACCAACTCGGCATAAGGATTTGTGCAGAAATTGAAGCCTACCCTTTCCAATGTGGAAGTGTGGCCAACTCTATTTGCACACATGTGGACCCAACCATGATGTAGCATCTGATGACCAATGTCACAGCTTCCATTGCAGCGCAATGTCTGAGTGCTGCATTGGAAGCTCAGACTGAAGTCATGCAAGGTCAGCCTGCTGTCATACAAGCTCAAATTGCTGATATCATGATGTGGATTACAGTGTACAAGAGAGCTTGCAGGGTGTCACAGCAGTCCAGCAGTCTGTCCTCCAGCAGATTACTAAGATTGCTGAGGCACCGCCCCAGGTGAGTGGTAGTGAGTCCACGGAGCACGAACCTGCTGTCCTCTCTCAGGAAGACAGCATTTGTCCTTCCACCCCTACCACTCTGCCAGTGCCCATGCTGTTGCATGTCAGCCAGCCAGCCCAGACTGCTGCCGCCCATCCTTGAAGATCATCAGCAGTATCCTCTATTGAAAGTTAGCAACCTTCTACCAGCCATGCTGGAGCCACTGGGGTAGCACTGCATAGGAGCACTAGGACAGTCAAAGGGACACAGAAGGCCAGGACTAAGGGAATGCACAAAGTTGACTTTTTTTTTTGCAATATGGCATGGTTTTACTTCTAAATTTGGTTTGGAATGTTTATTTTGTGGTGACTTTTATTTTTGCATTGTGACCAAGCAGGCGCTGTGATGGTCAGTGACAGAGGGAAGGTAAGGTGTGGAAGTACTGATGACTGGGAAATTGGGGTTGTGTGGTTACTGGTATCACAGTCGGATGAGGCCTGCTCCATGCCTGCTCCTCCCTGTCATGCTCCTTCTCCTCAGGTGTTTGCTGTAAAGCTGGTAGCAAGGGTTGTCCCGCATGATGGCAAGGTTGTGCATCTGCAGCAGGCCCCGATGAATTTTGGCACCTGCTCTGCTGAGTACTACAGGGCTACAGAAGTGTTGTTTAAGCATGCCGATTTTCTACTCTATCACATTTTGTGTGGCAGCATGACTTTCAGTGTATAGATGCTGTGCACATGTGTGTGTGGATTGCACACTGCAGTCATTAACCACATCAGCAGTGGATAGTCCTTGTCATCCAGAAGCCACATTTTGATTTGACATGATGGTTGAAATGTAGCTGGCACAGCAGAGTGCCACAGAATGAATGTGTCATGACTGCTGCCAGGATACCAGCCATTGATCTGCATGATTCTCTGCACATGGTCTCACACCAACTGGACATTGAAGGAATGGAATTCCTTTTGGTTCCGGTATAGGGCAGTGTTGACATGCAGCGCCCGTAAATCGATGTGGGTGCAGTCAGTGGCACCCTGTACCATGAGGAAGTTACAAAGGGGCATAAACAGATTAAATGAGTGGACAAAACTATGGCAGATGGAGTTTAATGAGGGGAAGTGTGAAGTCATCACTTTGGACCTGAAAAAGAAAATCTGAATATTTTTCTAATGTGAGGAACTGAAAAGCAAAGGGATTTTAGTGTCCATGTACACAAGTGACTAAAGGCTAATGCAAAAAGGAATCAAAAAAGGTCAATGGAGTGTTGACCTTTGCCTGAAGGGGTTGGAATTCAAAAGTGAGAATGTGATGCTTTAGTTGTACAGCACCTTGGTTAGACCCCAAATGGAGTATTGTGTTTGGTTTTGGGCATCAAACCTCAAGAAAGATATCTTGACCTTGGAAGGGGTATAGCACAGATTCACCAAAATGACACTGGGGTTTAAAGGGCTAAATTATGAAGACAAATAACAAAAACTTGGCAGGTATTCCCTTGAGTTTAGAAGATTGAGGGGGCCTAACTTAGCTGTTTAAAATGACAAAGGGATTTGATAGGGTAGACACAGAAAAAAGATTTCCTCTGGTAGGGCAATCCTGAACAAGATGACATATTCTTAAAATTGGAGTTCGGATGTTTGGGAGTGAAATCGTGAAATAGTTTTTTATACAGATGGCCAGGCAACTCTGGAACTCTCTCCCCCCAAAGGTTGTGGAGGCTGGGTCAATTGAAATTTTCAACACTGAGATTGTTAATTTTTGTTGGGTAAGGATATCAATGGATATGGAGCGATGGCGGGTAAGTTGAGTTGAGGTACAGATAGGCCATGATCTAATGGAATGGAGAAAGCTCAAGGGGTCTTGCTCTGTTCCTGTGAAACACAGTGAATATATTTATCTGGGAATTTCTTTGCCAGTCACAAGAGTTCCATTGGATCAACCATACATAACCTTGGACATACTAAGCCAAAAAAAAAATGGTTTACACAGAATTTATACAAGAGAACAACTTTATGAGCAAGCATATAAGGTATACAGAGTCAATACACCTGCTGGAATTATTCTTAATGACCTCAGGATGGAGGATGGAAAAGGATCTTATTGTTACCTTTTCCTCAGCGGAGTAACTTTCATGACATGTCCTTAGGACAATTAAAGGCAGATGCCAGTTTGTAAGAGAACACTTATGGCTGACATTTGTGTAGAAGGCGGGGCACCCGGCACCAGCCGAAAAGATGGGGTAACCCCGCCTATACATTTGTGCGGCCCTTCGGAGCAATCCTCGGGTGTTTTTCAATTAAAGATTCACAAGCCAGGATCCCTGTCCCTTTAACATGGGGAACCTGCTTCCATAAGCTGCGGACCAATCAGAGGGCCGGCAGCTCAGCAGTGCCACTGGGAGTGGTGGCCACTGCCTGTATTGCAGAGGCCTTGGACCCAGGCCCAACGCTGGAACCCCGGTCAAGAGGTAGGTGAGGAGGGGTTGTCGGGGCTAGTCTAAAAGGCCCTGACGAGTGGAGGGGGTGGGGGGTGGTTGTGAAGTCCAAGGTGAGGGGGAGTCCTGGCAGGTAAATTGTTCTCAGTGGAGGTCCACTGTAGGCCACAAATTGCCCAAGGAGGCCCCCCCCCCCGCTCCCTAGCCTGCAGGGAGGGCACCTCATGTTGCAAAGTGTCCTCCCTGCACAGCAGAGGCCTCCACTGCAATTCACCCATCCCCCTGCCGCACTTCTGCTAAGATCCCAGCTGTGGTGGGACCGGGCCCTTAATTAGCCATTTATAGGCCACTTAAGGGCCTCAACTGCCTTCTGGGCTGGAAAGCCATCGTCGGCCTAACTCGCCACCGGGAAGATCACTTGGCAACAGGAAGATGACGGGCCCTCTGCCCCACTGCCCCTTGCAGCCCCTGCCATCCGTCATGATACTCCGTGCCCCCTGCCTCTTTCTCAGCCTCAATGGGGCCCCATAAAATCCAGACTTTATTTTTTCCTGTTTGACAATACCTTGATAAACCTATAGTGGAGCCATTTTTAATTCCAGAATTTGTCTGTAGTTGCAAAATTTTTTTTAATAAGTAACACGAGGAACAGTGAGAAGATATCAGATTTTTGTACGGTGTTATCAAATTATTGAACACACCTTGTTATTATTGGTATTCATTGGGACATTATTATTTGAATTTGTTGCAAGAAATTCAACATCTACATTTTTTTTGTTTCCGTCTCATCACTGTGACTCACCACATGAAATATAAAATACAAACTGCAGCAGCTTTATAAACATTAACATCATAATTTAATACAATGTACATATTGGATCATTTAATAACTTTAAACAAATATGAAAATTTAGTCTCTCCCTTGATTTATCTAATGAGTCTGAAACCTTATAGATTCTTTTAAAATTACTTTGGCTAAGACCTTCCCCTTTCATAATATTAGACATAAACAACACATTTCTCTTTCATATGTGCAAAAGTAATGAGGAGGCTTGTTAGTGTGTTTTAAAAGAGGAAATATTAATCTGCACCACTGACAGTATAAATGTGCACCATATCCATATGATAAGTTAAAGAAATTCAGGTTTTCCTGTCACTGTTGTGATAAGGATAGCAGTGTTTGTTTAACACTGCCCTCCCACACACAGGGTCAAATTATTGAAAGCTCTACATCGTGAAAAGTGACAGTAATTATAATCTATTAACTTTTCTCCCGCTGATCTGCTTAGTGCTCTAATAGATAAGTCCAGTATGTCTCCGAGCCACATAAGTGGACATCCAAAATATTTTTTCCTCCTCCTTTCCAACAATGTTTAGATCAAACCTCAGTGTACTATCATGTGGAGAAAAATCTGTATAAGGAAGTATAAAATGAAGCATTTCTCAATACACTCAAACTATTGTTGCAATAAGTCTCCTGCTCCCAGCTTGATATCATGCCAACAAAGTCCCTTTGTGAATTTTTGATTTGCTTTCTGCTTGCACCTTCAAAACAAGGAAAGGAATCTCTGACTCGTATGCCTGTAAAGGTTTAAATAATGACTTCTGGTTCCTTAGGGCATCCTGTAATCGTTGAAAATTTTAGCAGGTTTTTACAACACAACAAATGTTCTTGCACAATTTATTCTTTATGGGGTTGCAGCAGGTCAGTGATTTTGTGTTTGTTTTTAAAGATGTTCCAAGAACACCAATTACTCTCTTTCAAAACAGTGCTGTATGACTTGTAATTGTAGTCTGTTCCTCTTGAACAGGTAGGAGCTTTCCTCCTACTATAGTACAGAGGAAACCATTAAAATTACAGTCAAGAGAAATTTCCATTGTGTGCACTTTTTCCCAAAAAAAGGAATTTGAAGTAAGCTATGTTTGATGGAAGTTATTCGTAAGCATCTTGCTATTAAACGGGTTAACCTGTATCTCTCATATCATCACGCACTTTAAATTGACTTCTTTTTTGGAAGGCCGACATTTGTCTTCACTAAACATCTGTGCCTTCAGATTTACAATTTGATTTATTCATTCCGGGGGTCATCCAGATAGATGTGTGGGTCCTGTTATAAAGTGAAGTCTGTCAAATGTTCAATCTTGAAATGTTTACACCACTTGTGATTAACACCTCGCAGGTGTTAGCATGGAAAAACATACCCTTGGTTCGTAGATTTACATTTTCTGCAAGGTTGTGTACGGATGCTTTGGCCATTTACAGTTATAATCTGTTCAACAAGTAATGTTTGTTTAAAAGAGAATGAAACTGTTGGCTTCATTTATTTTCCCCCCTGTGCTCTCAATAGAACCAGCAATAATTATCATCTCTTGTGTGTATATAAATGAACCACCCTCTCCTTCCACCACCTGCCCTGTAGACATAATCACTGTTTAATCTATTTTGCTCAGCATTTCAGCTGTAAAGGGTCACTACCAGCTGTAAATCATAAATAATATAAATAAATGGTAAAATAATTCTTGATGTACTTTGTATGACTGTTGAGTAATTGCTACATTTAAATATTCACATTAAAATATTCAAATAACCACCCAGAAGTACTTTGCCATTGTTTATGGTCAACCCCTGTCATAATGTAGAAGGAGGTCATGAAGTCCACCTGAACGGATAAGAGGCAGCTGGATAATGATCAGGGAAATGTCTTTGTTGCGTCCTCCCATCTGACCAAATACTTTTTGAACACGTGGCCAGAGTCATGTCCCATTAGGGTAGGACTCCAACCATGCCCGAGAGAAGTAATGAGCCATTTAAAAAGAAAATTTCACCAGTGCAAAGGAAAATAGAAAACCCTGGGACTGGAAAATTGAAAGCTAGGTCAGTAATTCCATCAGCCTGATCGTCCCTATGTATTCTTCCCTTCCCCCATCCCTACATTCAAATAGTCTGCCAATAGAAATTTTTGAGGCTGATGATGAAGAATGGGTAATGAAAGGTCACAGACCTGAAACATTAGCTCTGTTTCTCTCTCCATGGATGCTGCCAGACCTGCTGAGTATTTCCAGCATTTTTTTAAATTTATGATGAAGAATGGATACCTGAGTGAGATAGTAAAGGACAGTGGAGCTGTAGCTGTGCACAGCCGCTATGGTGATTTTTGTCTATAGCATTTATTGTGCAAGGTAGTTCTGCCAGAAGGAGAGGAAAAGCAACTGCTAGAAAACATGCTGCCAGCTTGAGTGGCTAGTACCTTCAGCTTACCACTGTGCTGGGAGTTTAGATTTCACTGGTGTTTACCAGTACTAGACCTTTCCGGACAATTGGTGATTTTTTTTTAGTTGTCTACTTTGTTTAAAAAAGAAGATAGTATACGTGTAATTCATAGGGACTCTAGGGAAGGGTTAGCCTGGGACTGGAGTTATGTGTAGGTCAGACCAGGTAAGGATGGCACATTCCCTTCCCTGAATGTTCTCAGTGTGTCAGTTTTATGTTTATAATATCAAGAAGCTTTCAAAGTCCTTGAAGTTGATTCTGTTCTTTCGTGTCTGGTCGTTAAGTATCGCAGAGAAATAGTTTAAAAATTGGGGAATCTAATTTTTAAAAAATGCAAGAGAAGGTATAAGCTTGTTGAAATTCATCATGTTTAAAGTTATTCGAAAAGAAGTTCTGCACCTTCTCAGCTATCTGGTAAAATAGTTCATCTGCACTGCTTTCCTACAGATTTTCCTCAAAAATAATGTAATCTTCTAGATATCGTTCTTTTTATCATTCAGTCAAATATGCTTTGGAGGATGTTCTAGATTTAAAATGAGTGTAAATGGTGTGATTTGAATAATTACCATCCTATTTAAGCATTTGTATGGTGTCAGTTCTTACATGCAATAATCAACTACAATATAGATATTCAGCTGTTTAATGTCACATAAGAACATAAGAAATAGGAGCAGGAGTAGGCCATTCGGCCCTTCAAGCCTGCCCCGCCATTCAATAAGATCATGGCTGATCTGCCCCGGACCTCAACTTCTCTTTCATGCCAGCTCCTCATAGCCCTCAACTCCCTGATTTTTCAAAAATCTATCTACTGCCTCTTTAAATACTTTCAGTGATCTAGCCCCCACAATTCTCTGGGATAGAGAATTCTAGACATTCACTACCCTCTGAGAGAAGAAATTCCTTCGCATCTCTGTTTTAAATGAGTGTCCCCTTCTTCTTCTTCTTCTCTTCTTTGGCCTCCTTGTCTCGAGAGACAATGGGTAAGTGCTGTCTTCTTATTCTGTAACTATGTCCCCTAGTTTGAGATTCCCCCACGAGTGGAAACATCTTCTCAACATCTACCCTGTTAAGTCCTCTCAGAATCTTGCAAGTTTCAATAAGATCACCCCTCATTCTTCTGAACTCTAATAAATAAAGGCCTAACCTGTTTAGCCTTCTTGATAAGTTAACCCCTTCATCCCAGGAATCAGCTGAGTGAATCTCTTTTGAACTGCCTCCAATGTCAGTATATCCTTTCTTAAATACGAGGACCAAAACAGTACACAGTACTCCAGGTGCGGCCTCACCAACACCCTGTACAGTTGTAACACGACATCCCTATTTCCCTGATCTTTTTGTAATAAGTAGTCTTTCCTTAGTTTAATATTTCTTGGTGCACCATCATGATGCTGATTATTTGACCTCACAAAATTACATGCTAGGACCTTATAAGCAAATCCAAAACGTTCTTACAAATCTCTTTGTTTGGGAAAAAATAATTTTATAGCATAGACTGATGATTTATTGATGGCAAAAATTATATGAAAGCAGAAATTAGTGTTTCTTAGCTATAGTGTATTTTCTAGAACTTTCCATACAAATTTCAAATAGAACTCAATATTATAACTTGAATTGGATTTTTTTCTGGATGATGTACTCTGTACGGATGGGACTGAGATCTAAGGTTATTCAACTACTTTGAATAAGTACAGAAACCAACAAAATGTTTAATATGTTAAATCAGTGCAGAGTTTTTACTTTCATTGTTGACAAAAGTCTTTGGAATGGAAGGAAGTTATTTACTGTGTTTCCATGGCTTTAAGAAGATGGGATGTGCTAGCTTATTCTCATATCAATGTATGTTTGAATGTATAAACATTCAATGCTGACTTTACCTCGCCACGGTTGTATTGCATACAGTCAGTCCTAAGCAAGAATGTTGCAGTGATGGGTGTAAGCTTTTGTAAATGGTTGATACACTGCAGGCACTACACATGTTGTCCGTACATGCATATGTTTATCGAATTGGAAGGCCTGTTTCCGTCAGCTGACTTATTGGTTACCCAAGTAGATCTTAGTGAGTTATTTCCCTCAGCAGTTTGACAGATTGGGTTCAAAGTAGAGTTGAACCATCCCATATATAAAAGTATAACATATGTATCTCAACTTGACGCAGTAATGCAGCTTTTAGGCAATAAAAAAAGTAAAGTAACATGTACAATATAACCAAAAGTCAGCTGACACAAGCTTACATAAAATTGTTGCATCTTAGCATGTACCTACGTTAGAACATATCTGTTTTTTGTAAGAAGGTTTGTGACTCATTATTTGTCGCAATGTGATAGCACTGAATGCTCAGCAATAAAACCTAATGGCAGCACACTACAACCAACTAATCTCCCTGAATATGTGTCAGACACATTTGAAAAAAAGTTTAATTAAGTTAGCAAAATGTGTATATTTATTAAAAATGGTCACTTTTCAAAACATTGTAACCACAGCACAACAGCAAGCTAATGTACTACTACTGCATAGAGAAATTAGCGGTGATTTTTAAAAACTTCAAAACATCATCACAGTTGCTTAGTGATTAGCACCAGCATGGTTGCAGTAAATCTCAAACTTAAAGACAGCTTACACAAAAATGAGGTATTAAACACACAAATATTTGAATATCAATATTGTTGTTGGCACAGATGCTCCAAACATCAATTGATTATTGCATTTCATAACTGACACTATATCTGTAAGCAGGATGCTAATTATTTAAATCACATTATTTACAGTAATTTTAAAATCACCTAGAATATCCCCAGAACATGTTTGACATGATGAAAGCTTTAGGTAAGCCATCAGGTAGTGTGAGTGTGTTAGACGATGCAAGTCTAATCCGAGGGAGAGACAGCTTTATAAATTGCTGGAGTTTTGTTCTTGAGACTGATAAAATTCTTTGAACTTCTCAATTGTGTTACAGATGATAACGCCTCTATGTTTCCATAAAACATAATTTAATTACAAGAATGCCACAGTTGATTTAACAATGCAGCATTTTAATTATGGATTCTATCTTGGAGTAACGTGCAGTCCTTTTGAATAAGGAACTATTAATTATGTGAAACCTATTAACCATTTTGCATTTAAAATTTTTGCAGTTGACAGCATATTTTCTTCAAATATATTGGGCTAGATTTTCAAATGCTGGTGGGGTCGGGACCGGGCGCAGATGCGATTTAAAAATCGCAGCCCTGAAGGGCGTCTCTGGATCCCGACGCATCCAGGACAGACTACAATTTTTGAAGTGCAGGCCGTGGGGGAGGTGGGAGGAATGGGAATCCTGATCACCTCCACAAAATGGGCCATTACGCTCCTAGGGGAGCTTATTAAGGGGCCGGGGAGGTCGGGACTGGAATTTTCAATTTGGATTTGCAGAAACCCGAACAGTCTGGTGATGTTAGTGCACAGCTGTCAACGTCACAGCGGGTGAAGGGAATCCATTTTTTTTTAGGTTAAAAATTATGGAGCCCTTGGACATCTTGCACCAGATCAAGTGCATTACCTTAGATTTAGATGTTTGCACACAGAGGGCTGAATTTTATCAGCATGCCGTGGTCTGCGGCAGCATGCTGTGAGAGCAGCAACTTTCCGACATGGAAATGCCGCCAACAACAGCCCCCGCAATATTATGCAGGGGGGGGGGCTGATTTAAATAGAGGGGGTTGAGTGGCTGCCATGTCCCCGGCAATGGCATCCGGCGCCACCGTGCAGACACCAGCACCATTGTTAAAGGGCTTTAAGCCCTTAGCAGAGATTTAAATTTTTTTTTTACAGAACACGTGATTTTTAAAAAATAAATAATGAGGAGATGGAGGCCCTTCCCCCAAAACCCCCAATGGTCATTTAATTGCCTGATATTAACAAAACTTTCCTTATTCCCTACCTGAACTTCCCCCACACCACCCCCCCCCCCGCAACCTTCTAACATTTGCCCTTCAACACCTTCTCATCATCCCCACAGCCAATAAAAAGTGTTTTCCCCACTCCCACACCCCTCCTGCCTGAAAATGTTATTCCTCCCTCCTTCCCACCAGTGTCTCACCTCGGAACTCCATACGGAGTTCCGAAGGCGCACAAGTTGTGTTCGGCGGCAATAAAATCGATGTGGGATGGCCGCTGCCTGCAGGTATTGCTGTTTATTTGACTATTTAGATGGAGGCCCCACTGTTAACTGGCAGGGGGGCCACACTGAGGTCCCCCCACCACCGTTAATATGCGGCAGGCATTTCTCGATATCGGGGGTCGAGGTGGGCCTCTCTCCACTGAATTTTAAAGGCCCGCCCCCCCCCCCGCCGTGACCCTCGGCGTCGAGTGGCTGGTAAAATTCAGCCCAGAGCGCTTGCGCTCTGCAGGCAGCACCCGCCTCCTAGAGACGGTCGGCGCCGCTAATTGGGCTCCGAGCTCGCCTCCTGTCCGATTAGGGCATTAACATATCAAAATATTATTTTGTGTGAGTGGTGCAGTTGAAGTGTGGGGTCAGGACCCCGACATTATCCGGGACCCCATTTTGAAAATCCGGCCCATTATCTCAGATAAAACAGTCGAAATTAATTACCTTTAGTTGGTTTTCAAGTATCCATGACTTGCAACAGACATTTGTTAACAAGTTGATTCCAAGGTAATCAGCATCAGTGTATTATAATTGAATTCAGCTGATGTGGTCAGATACGTTCCGCTCAGCATAATTAATTCAAACAAATAGTTGAAATAACAGCTCACAGAATTATCTGAATTAAAACTCAAGTACAGAGTGTATGCAGTGTGAATGTTATCAGAATATATAGATTGTTGCTAAGGATTTAAAAAGGTGATGACCCCTAATAGCTCAGTAGGAAACGGATCACTTTAGTACAGTAGAGGGTGCCTCAGATTCAACTTTTAATTTGTACTGCATTAGGTAATTTCAGTTGGACTAGGGCGGGGGTACTACAGTTAGCCTAAGTCTCCCGAGGCTTGCCAGAGTTGGGGGGCGGTGGAGAGGATCAGGGAGTTGTGGTGGGTGGGGGGGGGGGGGGGGGGGGCACGAGAAACCACTCAGATCTCTAGCTCTTGATTAACTAATGAACTCTAATGGAAAGTGTGTGTACCAAGAATAAGATGGTGTCGGTGGTGATGTCACCACGGTTAGATAGTTATTCACACTGAGAGCTGGTTTTTGCCTGCCTTGTGGAGATGGGGTTGAAGGCGGGGGTGCTGGGAAAATAGGGGGCAGCCGCGTTGGGATGGCCTCCCAATGCATTCCCGCCACAGGGGCAGGTTGGGGACAGGATCGGTTGCCTGCACCACAGAGGTGGCAGCCAATTAAGGTGAATGAGACCCCAATTGGGGCGATTTTGAGCTTCCCTGGCATTTTGCCACTGGAAAGCAGCCTCCTGCCACATGTGGAGGAAGCAGTTCAACGGAGGCAACCTCACTGCGGCTGGCTGAGGGAACCATCAGAACCGGAGGCTCTATGCCCCATTGACGCGGCCTCAAGCATGAATGGTTGCAATGGTGGCCGATCTTAATCCAGTGGAGGCTTTTTCCCTCCATTTGATGGACCTGCCAACCTCAATCCTGTTAATTTCTGCACTGCTGCACAGTCTAGGGAGGGAGCCTCCAGGTTGGGGCATCCTCATGGTCCCCGACCTGCGTCAGCGGTGCCCACCTCTCCTGTTGGGGATTACGAGGCTCTAAAGCTGCCGGCCCTTTGATTGGGCCAGCAGTGTTGAGTGTCCACCTGCCGCCCTTAATTGGATGGTGAGCTTGGAGGCGACCAATTCGGAGACCGCCTCCTGGTAGATTGCTGAGTTGGTCTCGCTGCTGGCAAGTGTAAGTGCAAGACCCCCATTTTGTCATGACATAGGGGGCCTGAAGCCTGTGGAGAAATCCAGCCCTTATTGTTTGGGCTTACTCACAATTACTTTACCAAAGTACTAAAAGGCTGTGCCACCCAAACAATATACTGTAATACACTGAATATTATTTTTAAATGCGTCTGGTGAACCAAAGTACATTTCTCTTTTATTATTGTGCTACCTTATTTACTTAGCTCACCAAATGACATCCTTTTAGGCTGTTTGGCAACTGTGTTTGGATTTTAAACTATATTCCAACAAATTATTTGTTCCATAGCCCTTGACGAGGGAACAAAGATCCAGAGACAACCACAGGAAATTAAACCAAGGCTGGTTCTGATGAAGGGTCACAGACCCGAAAAGTTAACTCTATTTCTCTCGACACAGATGCTGCCAGACCTGCTGAGTATTTCCAGCACTTTCTATTCTCATTTCATGACTGATTAGCTGTGTTTGTCAATAGAGCATCATATCTAAAAGTTTATGTATGTTTTTACTCTTTATTACAAAGACTCCTAAGAAGTAAGCAAAATAAACACCTGAAAATCAACACCATCTTTCCCAACATTGTGCAACAGAAGATCAGGAAACAACACATACTGGGCAGACTAACCCACCTTTTCTACATTCCCCTTTTACCCATTTTTCTCAATTAGTTAAATGGCAGGCGATTATTCTGTTATACTCACTCTATCACACCACCAAGAAGTTCAAGCTCTATTTCAACTGCAAATGTCGATCATATAGTACAAATATTGAAGATTTTTGTAAATGGAAATAAAAAGTGGTTATTGAGTCCATCTTCCCTTTGCTACTCCTTAAATCAGATGATTTTGATTCCATGACCTTTGGTTCCAAGGATCTTCTTGAGGGTACAAAAGGGGATACCTTCTCACAGAGAAGGCAGTTTAAACAATTGGTACTCTCAGATCTTTTAAAATACTGGAATTCTCAAACATAAAAATCAAAAATGGAATAACTCTATTCAAATTCAAAATCTGCAGAAAAAAAATGCAATTCTGTGGATAAAATATATTGCTTAAAATTCTCGTTTAAATCAGAATATACAGAATATACGTGGCAGAAATTCAGGGAGCTAGGGTGGAAGCTTAGAGCAAGAACAAACAGAGTTGTTATCTCTGGGTTGTTGCCCGTGCCACGTGATAGCGAAGCGAGGAATAGGGAGAGAGAGGAGTTGAACACGTGGCTGCAGGGATGGTGTAGGAGGGAGGGTTTTGGTTTCCTGGATAATTGGGGCTCTTTCTGGGGTAGGTGGGACCTCTACAAACAGGATGGTCTTCACCTGAACCAGGAGGGTACCAATATCCTGGGGGGGAGATTTGCTAGTGCTCTTCGGGGGGGTTTAAACTAATTCAGCAGGGGAATGGGAACCTAAATTGTAATTCCAGTGTACAGGATGTTGAGAGTAGTGAGGTCAGGGATAAGGTTACAAGGACGCAAGAGGGCACTGGCAAGCAAGAACTTGGTTTAAAGTGTGTCTACTTCAACGCCAGGAGCATCTGGAATAAGGTGGGTGAGCTTGCAGCATGGGTTGGTACCTGGGATCTCGATGTAGTGGCCATTTCGGAGACATGGGTAGAGCAGGGGCAGGAATGGATGTTGCAGGTTCCGGGATTTAGATATTTCAGTAAGAACAGAGAAGATGGTAAAAGAGGGAGGGGGTGTGGCATTGTTAATCAAGGAGAGTATTACAGCGGCAGAAAGGACGTTTGAGGACTCGTCTACTGAGGTAGTATGGGCCGAGGTTAGAAACAGGAGAGGAGAGGTCACCCTGTTGGGAGTTTTCTATAGACCTCCGAATAGTTCCAGAGATGTAGAGGAAAGGATAGCGAAGATAATTCTCGACAGGAGCGAGAGTAACAGGGTAGTTGTTATGGGGGACTTTAACTTTCCAAATATTGACTGGAAATACTATAGTTCGAGTACTTTAGATGGGTCAGTTTTTGTCCAGTGTGTGCAGGAGGGTTTTCTGACACAGTATGTAGACAGGCCAACCAGGGGCGATGCCACATTGGATTTGGTACTGGGTAATGAACCCGGCCAGGTGTTAGATTTAGATGTAGGTGAGCACTTTGGTGATAGTGATCACAATTCGGTTAGGTTTACCTTAGCGATGGGCAGGGACAGGTATATACAGCAGGGCAAGAATTATAGCTGGGGGAAAGGAAATTATGATGCAATTAGGCAAGATTTAGGATGCGTAGGATGTGGAAGGAAACTGCAGGGGATGGGCACAATCGAAATGTGGAGCTTATTCAAGGAGCAGCTACTGCGTGTCCTTGATAAGTATGTACCTGTCAGGCAGGGAGGAAGTTGTCGAGCGAGGGAGCCGTGGTTTACTAAAGAAGTTGAAGCGCTTGTCAAGAGGAAGAAGGTGGCTTATGTTAGGATGAGACGTGAAGGCTCAGTTAGGGCGCTTGAGAGTTACAAGCTGGCCAGGAAGAATCTAAAGGGAGAGCTAAGAAGAGCAAGGAGAGGACACGAGAAGTCATTGGCGGATAGGATCAGGGAAAACCCTAAGGCTTTCTATAGGTATATCAGGAATAAAAGAATGACTAGAGTTAGATTAGG
The DNA here is from genome assembly GCF_036365525.1 of Heterodontus francisci. Classification (NCBI taxonomy): domain Eukaryota; kingdom Metazoa; phylum Chordata; class Chondrichthyes; order Heterodontiformes; family Heterodontidae; genus Heterodontus; species Heterodontus francisci. The sequence goes on along the minus strand of NC_090387.1, from coordinate 20,239,675 downwards.
GCCAATCAAGGATAGTAGTGGGAAGTTGTGTGTGGAATCAGAGGAGATAGGGGAAGTGTTAAATGAATATTTTTCGTCAGTATTTACAGTGGAGAAAGAAAATGTTGTCGAGGAGAATACTGAGATTCAGACTAGTAGGCTAGATGGGATTGAGGTTCACAAGGAGGAGGTGTTAGCAATTTTGGAAAGTGTGAAAATATATAAGTCCCCTGGGCCGGATGGGATTTATCCTAGGATTCTCTGGGAAGCCAGGGAGGAGATTGCAGAGCCTTTGTCCTTGATCTTTATGTCGTCATTGTCGACAGGAATAGTGCCGGAAGACTGGAGGATAGCAAATGTTGTCCCCTTGTTCAAGAAGGGGAGTAGAGACAGCCCTGGTAATTATAGACCTGTGAGCCTTACTTCGGTTGTGGGTAAAATGTTGGAAAAGGTTATAAGAGACAGGATTTATAATAATCTTGAAAAGAATAAGTTCATTAGCGATAGTCAGCACGGTTTTGTGAAGGGTAGGTCGTGCCTCACAAACCTTATTGAGTTTTTCGAGAAGGTGACCAAACAGGTGGATGAGGGTAAAGCAGTGGATGTGGTGTATATGGATTTCAGTAAGGCGTTTGATAAGGTTCCCCACGGTAGGCTATTGCAGAAAATACGGAAGTATGGGGTTGAAGGTGATTTAGAGCTTTGGATCAGAAATTGGCTAGCTGAAAGAAGACAGAGGGTGGTGGTTGATGGCAAATGTTCATCCTGGAGTTTAGTTACTAGTGGTGTACCGCAAGGATCTGTTTTGGGGCCACTGCTGTTTGTCATTTTTATAAATGACCTGGAAGAGGGTGTAGAAGGGTGGGTTAGTAAATTTGCGGATGACACGAAGGTCGGTGGAGTTGTGGATAGTGCCGAAGGATGTTGTAGGGTACAGAGGGACATAGATAGGCTGCAGAGCTGGGCTGAGAGATGGCAAATGGAGTTTAATGCGGAAAAGTGTGAGGTGATTCACTTTGGAAGGAGTAACAGGAATGCAGAGTACTGGGCTAATGGGAAGATTCTTGGTAGTGTAGATGAACAGAGAGATCTTGGTGTCCAGGTACATAAATCCCTGAAAGTTGCTACCCAGGTTAATAGGGCTGTTAAGAAGGCATATGGTGTGTTAGCTTTTATTAGTAGGGGGATCGAGTTTCGGAGCCACGAGGTCATGCTGCAGCTGTACAAAACTCTGGTGAGACCGCACCTGGAGTATTGCGTGCAGTTCTGGTCACTGCATTATAGGAAGGATGTGGAAGCTTTGGAAAGGGTGCAGAGGAGATTTACTAGGATGTTGCCTGGTATGGAGGGAAGGTCTTACGAGGAAAGGCTGAGGGACTTGAGGTTGTTTTCGTTGGAGAGAAGGAGGAGGAGAGGTGACTTAATAGAGACATATAAGATAATCAGAGGGTTAGATAGGGTGGATAGTGAGAGTCTTTTTCCTCGGATGGTGATGGCAAACACGAGGGGACATAGCTTTAAGTTGAGGAGTGATAGATATAGGACAGATGTTAGAGGTAGTTTCTTTACTCAGAGAGTAGTAGGGGCGTGGAACACCCTGCCTGCAACAGTAGTAGACTCGCCAACTTTAAGGGCATTTAAGTGGTCATTGGATAGACATATGGATGAAAATGGAATAGTGTAGGTCAGATGGTTTCACAGGTCGGCGCAACATCGAGGGACGAAGGGCCTGTACTGCGCTGTAATGTTCTAATTCTAATTTAAAAAAAAAATACTGCTGTTGCCTGCTCTGTCATACTGATCATCAGATGTTGCAGTGTATCATTGCACGTACAGTTCCCATTGCCACTTAAACATAGGGGCTGAGTTAGTGGGAACAGTGGTGGCCATCCCTACTAAACTCAGCACAATCATTCTAGCCCTGAATACTGTATGCATATTCTTCATATACTCTGATCACACCATGGTATCTGGCTTCAGATTGATGCTAATTATGTGCATCAGAGCCTTTTGATTCAAGATCTCTTGGCATTCTTCAATCTTTCATGATGGGCAATAATGACAGCACATCAGGGGTGAGAGAGCACATCGAGAGAGAGAGAGAGAGAGAGAGAGAGAGAGAGAGAGAGACAGTTTAAAAACAGCGCAGGAACTCCAGGACCAGCAGAGCACATCAAGAGAGAGAGAGAGTTTAAAATGGGTGGGAACTCGAGGTGTGACATTACAGGAAAGTCGTAAATTGATTGGCTGGTGATTATTTTGCTCATTCATCTTTCAAAACTCAGGTAATTTATCAGTAATTATAAGCTTTTATTGGTATTAGTAAAGTTTAGTAATTAGTAAGTTGATTGGCCAGTAAGGGACAGTGTGTTAAAAAACAACTTAGGATACTGGAGTTCGGGAAGATCTATGAATAAAAAGAACTAAAATTTCAAAATAAATACATAAAACACATATCTGTGTAATTAAGAAACGTTCAGTTGCATGAAACATTAGGAAGTCAAAGTTAAAGGAGAGGGTAGGAGTGCAGGTTAGTGATCAGGCTGATTGTTACCAGAAAATAAAAGGTAGGGACAGAACATGTGAACATCATATTGCACCAAGGAATCATACAAGAGTAGGGAAATTTGATAATAGAACAAAATTAAAGGCTTTGTATCTGAATGCACGAAGCATTCAGAATAAAATTAATGAATTAACAGCGCAAATAGAGACGATTGGGTTTGATTTAATGGCGATTACTGAGATGTGGTTGCAGGGAAACCAGGTTTGGGACTTGAATATCCAAGGGTACTCAATATTTCAGAAGGATAGACAGGAAGGAAAAGGAGGAGGGGTAGCGTTGTTAGTAAAGGAAGAGATCAGTGCTGTAGTGAGAACTGATATAGGCACTGGAAATCAAGGCGTATAATCAGTCTGGGTAGAAATAAAAAATAGCAAGGGAAAGTAGGCCCTGATGGGAGTAATCTATGGGTTCTCAAACAGTAGTTCTGCAGTGGGGCACAGAATAAACCAGGAAATACTGGGGGCTTGTAAGAAAGGTACAGCAATAATCATGGGTGATTTTAATATGCATATAGACTAGATTAATCATATTGGCAAGGGTAGCCTTGAGGGAGAATTCATTGAATGTATTAGAGCTTGTTTTTTGGAGCAATATGTCGTGGAACCAACCAGAGAGCAGGCTATTCTAGATTTGGTATTGTGGAATGAGGTAGGATTAATCAATGATCTCATAGTTAAGGATCCTCTAGGGAAGAGTGATCATAGCATGCTAGAATTTCAAATTCAGTTTGAGGGCGAGAAACTGGAGTCCCACACGAGCATTCTAGAGTTAAACAAAGGTAATTACATAGGCATGAGGACAGATTTGGCCCTAGTGAACTGGGCAGGAAGACTAAAAGGTAGGACAGTTGATGAGCAGTGGCAGATGTTTAAGGAGATATTCAATTCCTCCCAACTAAAATATATTTCAGAGAGGAAGAAAGATTGTAAGAGGGGGAGAAAACATCCATGGCTAAGCAAGGAAATTAAGGATAACATAAAGACAAAAACTACGGCATACCATATTGCAAAGGCCAGTGGCAGGTTGGAAGATTGGGAAACTTTTAAAGATCAACAAAGGGTTACTAAGAATGTAATAAAAACAGCAAAGGTAAATTGTGAAAGAAAACTAGAGCAAAATATAAAAACAGATTGCAAAAGCCTCTATAAGTATATAAAAGGAAAGAGAGTAGCTAAAGTGAATGTTGGTCCTTTGGAGGATGAGACAGGGGAGTTAATTGTGGGGAACACAGAAATGACGGAGACACTAAATCAGTATTTTGCCTCAGTTTTTGTGGTGGAGGACACAAGTACCATCCCAATAGTAACAGGAAATGCAGAGGCTATAGAAAGGGAGGAACTTAGAAAAATCATCATCACTAGGGAAAAAGTACTGAGCAAACTATTGGGATTAAAGGCAGACAAGTCCCCAGGGCCTGATGGCCTACATCCTAGGGTCTTAAAGGAAGTGGCAGCGGAGACATTGGATCCATTGGTTATAATATTCCAAAATTCCCTGGATGCAGGAAAGGTTCCAGTGGATTGGACAAATGCTAATATATTGCCCTTATTCAAAAAAGGAGGGAGGCAGAAAGTAGGAAAGTATAAACCAATTAGTTTAATATCTGTCATTGGGAAATTGTTAGAATCCATTATTAAGGAAGTAATAACGGGACATTGTGAAAATCAAAACGCAATCCATCAGAGTCAGCATGGTTTTATGAAGGGTAAATTGTGTTTGACTAATTTGCTAGATTTCTTCGAAGATGTAACAAGTAAAGTGGATAATGGAGATCCTGTAGATGTAGTATATCTGGACTTCCAGAAGGCATTTGACAAGGTGCCGCACAAAAGGTTAATACACAAGGTAAGATCACATGGGATTAGGGGCAATTTATTTGCTTGGATAGAGGATTGGCTAACCAACAGAAAACAGAGGGTCGGAATAAATGGGTCCTTTTCTGGTTGGTAAGATGTAACTAGTGGGTTACCACAGGGTTCGGTCCTCGGGCCCAACTATTTACAATATATATTAATGACTTGGGTGCAGGGATATAAGGTACTATAGCCAAATTTGCAGATGACACTAAAATAGGTGGGATAGTAAGTTGCAATAAAGAAATAAGAAATTTACAGATGGATATGGATAGGGTAGGTGAATGCGCCACAATTTGGCAGATGGAGTTTAATGTGGATAAGAGTGAGCTTATCCATTTTGGTTGGAAGAATAGAAAGGCAAATTATTATCTAAATGGAGAGAAACTTCAGAGTGCTTCGGTGCAGAGGGATCTGGGTGTCCTCGTGCATGAATCGCAGAAAACTAGTAAACTAGTATGCAGGTGCAGCAGGTAATAAGGAAGGCAAATGGAATTTTGGCATTTATTGCTAAAGGAATAGAGTAGAAAAGTAGGGAAGTGTTGCTGCAACTGTACAAGGCATTAGTGAGACTGCACCTGGCGTATTGCTTACAGTTTTGGTCCCCTTACTTGAGTTGCATTGGAGGCAGTTCGGAGGAGGTTGACTAGATTGATTCCAGAGATGAGGGATTTGTCTTATGAAGAGTGTTTGAGCAGTTTAGGCCTTTACTGTCTGGAGTTTGGAAGAATGAGAGGAGATCTAATTGAGGTATATAAGATGATTAAGGAGCTTGACAAAGTAGACATAGAGAGGATATTTCCTCTGGTGGGGCAATCTAGAACGAGAGGTCATAGTTTTAGGATAAGGGGTAGCAGATTTAAAACAGCGATGAGGAGAAATTACTTCTCTCAAAGGGTTGTGAGTCTGTGGAATTCACTACCCCAGAGTGTGGTGAATGCCAGGACATTGAGCAAATTCAAGGAGGAGATAGACAGATTTTTAATTAGTAAAGGGTTGAAGGATTATGGAGAGCGGGCTGGAAAGTGGAGTTGAGGCTGAGATGAGATCAGCCATGATCATATTGAAGCAGGCTCGAGGGGCTGAATTGCCTACTCCTGCTCCTAGTTCTTATGTTCTTATATAAAGCTCTTAGTTGAAGGTGGTACAAGCATTTAATAAGCATAGTAAATTGTGGTATACATAGGAATTATTCTAAGTTAATTAAAAAAGTAATTAAAGTAAATTAACTAAATAACATAAGTAACAATTGAAAGACAGGTGTTGTGTTGCAGCTGTGGAATGTGGGATCTCCTGGACGCCAACATGATCCAGGACAAACACATCTGCAGAAAGTGTAAGCAGCTAGAGGAATTCCGGATCAGGATTATTATTCTGGAAGTTGAACTGCAGATACTGCGCAACATCAGGGAGGGGGAGAGATACCTGGACACTTTTTACCCAAAGACGGTCACACCCCTTAGAATAGGGTCATCTGTTTTGGCCAACGGTGAGGGACAGGAGGGTATGTCTGTGAGTGAGGCAGGTAAAGGGACCGAGCAGACAGTAGTGGAGGAGCCGCAGCCTTTGCAATTGTCACAGGTTTGAGGTGCTTGCAATCTGTGTGGACAAAAGCAAGGTCTGCAGGGTGGATGAGCAGACTGGCCATGGCAACATGGTACAAGAAGCTATTCAAGCGGGTGGAGCAAAAAGTAAAGTAGTGGTAGTTGGGGACAGTATAGTGAGGGGAATTAACACTGTCCTCTGCAGCAAAGAGCAAGAGTCCAGAAGGCTATGTTGCCTGCCCGGTGCCAAGGTTCAGGGCATCTGCTCAGGGTTGGAGAGAAACTTACTGTGGGAGGGGGAAGATCCAGTCGTTGTGGTCCATGTAGGTACCACCAACACAGGCAGGACAAGGAAAGAGGTTCTGCATAGTCAGTATGAGGATCTAAGCACCAAATTAAGAAGCAGAACCTAAAGGGTAATAATCTCTGGATTATTACCTGAGCCATGTGCAAATTGGCATAGGCAAATAAGATTAGAGAAATTAATGCATGGCTCAAAGACTGGTGTGGTAGAAGTGGATTCTGGTTCCTGGAGCACTGGCACCATTTCTGGGGAAAGTGGGGCTGTACCTTTGGAACGGTCTTCAGCTAAACCAAGTTGGGAGCAGTGTTCTAGAAAGCCGCATAACTAGGGAAGTAGAGAGGGTTTTAGATTAAATAGTGGGGGCAAGGGATCAAATTTGGGAAGATGTGGCAAATCAAAGAGTAGAGACAAGGCAAGAGAGAAAGGTATTAACATGGGAAATAATAAACAGACAGTGACAGGAAAGGACAGAGAGTACAAATCTAAGAGTAAATCAGCAGGTAAGACTAGAGGTTACAAAAATAATAAAAGGATAAAACTAAAGGCACGGTATCTGAATACATGTAGCATTTGAAACAAAACAGATGAACTGATAGCGCAACTAGAAATAAATAAGTACGATCTGACAGCCATTACAGAGACGTGGCTGCAGTATGATATCGATTGGGACCTGAATATTGAAGGGTACATGACATTTAGGAAGGACGAGGTGGAAGGGTGGCTCCTTTAATTAATAATGGCATTAGCAGAATAGTGAGGGATGAACTTAGTTCAGGAAACCTGGATGTAGAAGCGGTTTGGGTCGAGATGAGAAATGATAAAGGCAAGAAGTCATTCGTGAGAATGGTGTACAGACTCCCTAACACTAACCACATGGTAAGACGGGGTATCAAGGATGAAATAATGGGAACTTGTCAGAAAGGTATGGCGATAATCATGGGGGATTTTAATCTACATAGGGACTGGAACAATCAGATGGGCAAAGTTCGCCTAGATGAGGAGTTCATAGAATGTTTTTGGGATAGTTTCTTAGAACAGCACGTTCTGGAACCAATCAGAGAACAGGCTAAACTAGACCTGGAATTGTGCAATGAGATAGGATTAATTCATAGTGAAGGCACCCCTAGGCAGCAGAGATCATAATATGATCGAATTTTACATTTGAGGGAGAGAAGAGTGGGTCTAAGACTAGTATTTTAAACTTAAATAAGGGCAATTATAAGGGCATGAAAGCAGAGCTAGCTAAAGTGAACTGGCAAAGTAGGTTAAGGGATAGGTCCAACGAGATGCAGTGGCAGATATTTAAGGAGATATTTCAGAATACACAGAATAGATACATTCCAACGAGAAAGAAAAATTTCAAGGGTGGGACCCATTATCCATGGTTAACCAAAAAAGTTAAAGATAGTATCAAAATTAAAGAAAAAGCATATAATCACGGAAAGATGGGTGGCAGGTCAGAAGATTGGACAGAAAATAAAAAACAGCAAAGAATAACCAAAAGATTAATAAAAAGTGAAAAATTAGAGTATGAGAGAATGCTCGCAAGAAATATAAAAACAGACAGTAAGAGTTTCTATACATATTCAAAAAAGAGTTAACAAAGTGAGAGTTGGTCCTATAGAAAGTGAGTCTGGGAAATTAATAATGGAAAATAAGGAGACGGCAGATGAATTGAATGGGTATTTTGCATCAATCTTCACTATAGAGGATCCAAGTAACATCCCAGAAATAGCTGTAAATCAGGAAATGGAAGGGAAGGAGGAAATCAAGAAAACTATAATCACCAGGGAAGTGGTCCTGAGTAAATTGTTGGAGCTGCGGGCTGACAAGTGCACGGGTCCTGGTGGACATCATCCTAGGGTCTTAAAAGAAGTGGCTAGTGAGATAGTTGAAACGTTGCTTTTAATTTTCCAAAATTCCCTAGATTCAGGGAAGGTTCCATTAGATTGGAAAACAGTGAATGTAACTCTTTTATTGTAAAAGGGAGGGAGACAGAAAGCAGGAAACTACAGGCTAGTTAGCTTAACATCTGTCATAGGGAAATTTTAGAAGCTATGATTAAAGATGTTATCGTGGGGCACTTAGAAAAATTCAAGGTAATCAGGCAGAGTCAACATGGTTTTGCGAAAGGGAAATCATGTTTAACCAATTTATTGGAGTTCTTTGAAGAAGTAACATGTGCTGTGAATAAAGGGGAACAGGTGGACATACTGTACTTAGATTTCCAGAAGGCATTTGATAAGGTTCCACATCAAAGGGTATTACAGAAAATAAAAGCTCATGGTGTAGGGGATAACATATTGGCATGGATAGAAGATTGGCTATCTAACAGAAAACAGAGAGTAGGCATAAATGGGTCATTTTCTGGTTAGCAAAATGTAATGAGTGGTGTGCCACAGGGATCTGTGCTGGGACCTCAATTTTTTACAATTTATATAAATTAAGGGACCGAAGGAAAGGTTGCTAAATTTGCTGATAACACAAAGATAGGTAGGAAAATATGTTGTGAAGAGGACAAAAGGAGGCTACAAAGGGATATAGATAGGTTAAGTGAGTGGGCAAAGATCTGGCAAATGGAGTATAATGTGGGAAAATGTGAAATTGTCCACTTTGGCAGGAAGAATAAAAAAGAAGCATATCTTTTAAATGGTGAGAGATTGCAGAGCACTGAGTTGCAGAAGGATCTGGGTGTCCTAGTGCATGAAACACAAAAGGTTGGTATGCAAGTACAGCATGTAATTAGGAAAGCTAATAGAATGTTATCATTTATTGTGAGGGGAATTGAATACAAAAGTAAGGAGCTTATGTTTCAGTTATACAGGGCATTGGTGAGACCACATCTGGAGTGCTGTGTACAGTATTGGTCTCCTTATTTAAGGAAGGATGTAAATGTGTTGGAAGCAGTTCAGAGAAGGTTTATTAGACTAGTACCTGGAATGGGCAGGCTGTCTTCTGAGGAAAGATTGGAAGGCTAGGCTTGTATCCGCTGGAGTTTAGGGGAGTAAGAAGCAACTTGATTGAAAAATATAAGATTCTGAAGGGTCTTGACAGGGTGGATGTGGAAAGGATGTTTCCCCTTGTGGGAGAATCTAGAGCTCTTCTTCTTCTTCTTTGGCCTCCTTGTCTCAAGAGACAATGGGTAAGCGCCTGGAGGTGGTCAGTGGTTTGTGGAGCAGCGCCTGGAGTGGCTATATTAGAGTGACAGACTCTTCCACAGGTGCTGCAGAAGAAATTGTTTGTCGGGGCTGTTACATAGTTGGCTCTCCCCTTGCGCTTCTGTCTTTTTTCCTGCCAACTGCTAAGTCTCTTCGACTCGCCACACTTTAGCCCCACCTTTATGGCTGCCCACCAGCCCTGGCGATCGCTGGCAACTGACTCCCACGACTTGTGATCAATGTCACAGGATTTCATGTCATGTTTGCAGACGTCTTTAAAGCGGAGACATGAATGGCCGGTGGGTCTGATACCAGTGGCAAGCTCGCTGTACAATGTGTCTTTGGGGAGCCTTCCATCTTCCATTCTGCTCACATGGCCAAGCCATCTCAAGCGCCGCTGACTCAGTAGTGTGTATAAGCTGGGGATGTTGGCCGCCTCGAGGACTTCTGTGTTGGAGATATGGTCCTGCCACCTGATGCCAAGGATTCTCCAGAGGCAGCGAAGATGGAATGAATTGAGATGTCGCTCTTGGCTGACATACGTTTTATTTTATTTTATTTAGAGATACAGCACTGAAACAGGCCCTTTGGCCCACCGAGTCTGTGCCGACCATCAACCACCCATTTATACTAATCCTACACTAATCCCATATTCCTACCACATCCCCACCTATCCCTCTATTCCCCTACCTACACTAGGGGCAATTTACAATGGCCAATTTAGCTATCAACCTGCAAGTCTTTTGGTGGTGGGAGAAAACCAGAGTACCCGGCGAAAACCCACACAGACACAGGGAGAACTTGCAAACTCCACACAGGCAGTACCCAGAATTGAAACCGGGTCGCTGGAGCTGTGAGGCTGCAGTGCTAACCACTGCGCCACTGCGCCGCCCCTGCATTGTCCAGGCCTCGCTGCCATAGAGCAAGGTACTGAGGACACAGTCTTGATACTCTCGGACTTTTGTGTTCCGTGCCATTTTCCCACACTCTCTTGGCCAGTCTGAACATAGCAGTGGAAGCCTTTCCCATGCGCTTGTTGATTTCTGCATCGAGAGACAGGTTACTGGTGATAGTTGAGCCTAGGTAGGTGAACTCTTGAACCACTTCCAGAGCGTGGTCGCCAATATTGATGGATGGAGCATTTCTGACGTCCTTCCCCATGATGTTCATTTTCTTGAGGCTGATGGTTAGGCCAAATTCATTGCAGGCAGCCGCAAACCTGTCGATGAGACTCTGCAGGCATTCTTCAGTGTGAGATGTTAAAGCAGCATCGTCAGCAAAGAGGAGTTCCCTGATGAGGACTTTCCGTACTTTGGTCTTCGCTCTTAGAATCTAGAACTAGGGATCACTATTTAAAAATAAGGAGTCACTCATTTAAAACAGAAACGAGGTGAAATTTTTTCTCAGAGGGTCATGAGTCTTTGGAATTTTCTTTCTCAAAAGGCGGTGGGAGCAGAATCTTTGAATATTTTTATGGCAGAGGTAGATAGATTCTTGATAAACAAGGGGGTGAAAGGTTATCATGGGTAGGCGGGAATGTGGAGTAGAGCTTACACTCAGATCGACCATGATCTTATTGAATGGTGGAGCAGGATCGAAGAGCCGAATGGCCTACTCCTGCTCCTAATTCGTATGTTCGTATGTAATTCACATTCCTGTCCCTTCTTCCTACAATTTCTCTTCAGCAGCCTCTCCCTCACAGAGTCAATTACTGCCTGCCCTTTTAAATTACTCTTTGCTGTTGTATCAAACCCTTAACAATCTCCAAAATTTCAGATAAATCAGTCATCTTAAAGCCCAGGAGTGAGATGTGTATCTTCCATGAGAGATAATAAAATTAAACAGGAACACAATAAACATTATAAGATATTAAGAAAAAGTTTTGTGTTAAACCCCAAGTCAGGCAGTACTTTTGTGTGAAAGTAAGTTTGTTAGGCAGAGATTTTTTGAAACAATTATTACAGATATTTCTGAAGCAAATACAATTACTAATTATTGAATACAAATGATTAAATGTATAATTTAGTGAATGCTGAAATGCCACTTCTTCAGATCAGGCTCTTTTTCATGGTGTAAATGTAAACTAGTAAAATCAATTTCTCAAGGCAAGTTTTATCTATTTGCATATTTTCTCCAATTTTATGGCGTAATAATTTAATAATTTCTGATGAGAGCAAGCTGTTTCACTTCTCAAATAATTTTTTCAGCTGCATGACATCTTAATGATCTGTGGTGACCTTACACCATTTTATCCTGCAGTTTGGATTCTATATCTTCATTTGTGACTCATGCAGCCACGTAAACTAAAGCTTTGCCTGTTTGCTAACCTTTTATGAATAAGATATTAAAATGCTGAGATCATTTATAAAGCCTCTGGCGATGCTGTACAATAAGCAACAGCTGAGCCAGAATTCCAGATTGAACCTGAGGGAGAGGGAATATTGAAGTGCTTCCATTGAGGAAAAGGGAATATGAGGGACTGAGGGGATTGATTTGCATTCACCTCCTGGCTGCTTAGAGACTGGCAAGGATAGAACCTTAGGGCAGGCAGACTTGCGTCGCAGTTGGTTTCATGACCTCAGGTATTTTATACGGTCAATCAAGTATACATGAAATGAAAGCAAGGCAGAGCTGAGCAAAAAGTGACATGCCATCTATCTTCAATGGCCTGTATTGAATGAGATGTTAAACTTTGCTTAGAAGACTATTGTCTATTTTTTAAAATCATTTAAAAACTTGAGCCAATTTCTACTTTCTTGAATAGTTATCAACAGCAAGTATTAGTTGGAACATTCGAATAATTTTTAAGAGAAATTCACAGTGAAAGTTCCAACTTCTAACTTCCTATCTTCCTAATGCCAACAGACCCTCCCCACAGTCACAACTTGCATTGAAATAGTGGGCTGAAATTTACGAAAGGGTGGGCCACATGTCGCAGAACTGCTGCGATATTAAGTGCGGTGGCTCATTTAAATAGCTGGGGTGGACAGCCCCCAGTCCCCTGATGATGTAGAGGGGGTGGGCTATCTGTCCCTGGCAATGGCGTCAGTTGCCTGTGTGCAGGCACTGATGCCATTTTTAAAGGGCTTCGAGCCCTGCCATTCAATTTAAATATTTAAAGGAACATTGATTTAAAAACTTAAATAAATGTATCTTGTCCCCTCCCAACCTCCCCCAATAACCATAGAATTAATGGCTTGCCCTCTCCCCCACCAGAAAACCTACCTTGTCCACCTGACTTTGCCCCCACAAAGTGTATAACCTTTACACTATAACCCTTCCCACCATCTACTACACCAATGCTATGACTTTGATCCCGTTGCCCGACCCCCACCCCCCCATACAGAGAAACCTACCTCTCCCCCTTCTCCACCATGTTCTGCCTCAGTTCCTCGAACAGGGATCCGAAGGCACGGGAGTGCCGGCCACCGGCACGAAGATCGCACTGGGACAGATGGCGGGAGTGGAAGTGTAATTAATTAATTAATTTTAATTAATTTAAATGGGGCGGGTGGGCTGCCACGAGGCCTTGCCACTGCCAACAACATTGGGCCGGGCCTTTCTGGCGTTGGGGTGTGTGGCAGCCCTCTCCTGGAGGCATTTTCCAGCCCCCCTGCCATGACCCCCCGACGTCAGGGGTTCTGTAAAATTCAGCCCAGTGTCTTTAACATAAAAAAGTACCAAGGTGCTTCTCAAAGGTAAATGGACACAAAGCAAGAAAGAGAGAAATTAGGAAGGTTGACAGAAGGTTTGATCAAAGAGAATGTTTTTGAGAAGGCCTAAAGCTGGAAGCAAGGTAGAGAAACAAAGGAATTTCAGAAAACTAGAACTTTGGGCAAAGGCAACTGAAGGCAACAGGAGCATGATTGATTGTGACCTCACTTTAGAGCTCTAAAAGTAGTAATTTCTCCTTTTAGTAAGATTTATTACAAATTTTGTTGGCTTTAATTTGGTTTTATCATCTCTGTCCAGGTGTCAATATGCTGTGAATCTCTATTCATCAAAAATGTCCTGTGTTATAGCTTTTGATCTCCAGTGGACACGTCTCTTGGTAGCAACACTAATAATGTTGGGGAATCACTGTGGCAAATTTACATTTATTCTGTCTGAGTACTCTGAGCAAGCTATTTTGATGATCTATGCCATTGCTTTTTTTAATATATTGGTAAACAGCAATACATAATGCCATATTTATATATATTTGCATATACATTTATTAAAAGTGCAAGAAGTATATTTTGAATAAAGCAGTGCTAACATTTTTATTCAACTAATACATGGATATTTTATACATTTGGTGATTTATTTTTATTTTTGTTCCTATTATCAACATTTCTCCTGATCAATCAAAAGTTGAGAAAGTAGTCATTCTGCTTGTTTTCATAATCCGATTGCTACTTCCTGCCTGAAACTGTATGGCCCCTCCTTTTCCTCATTTACTTGTTGCCCCTTTCTAACACAGCCACGTTAAATTATGTATGCTAATAACACCCCGATCTACCTTTGCAGCACCTTCCTCCAATGTACTTCACATACGGTCAGACCTCGTGTCTGATATCATTTGAGCAGCCAGAATTTCCTGCATTTCAACATTGGAAAGACCAAAACCACTGCATTGTCTCCTGCCAGGATTTTAAAAGGCATTGACAAGGTAGATAATGAGAAGCTTTTTTTGCTGGTGGAAGAATCTAGGACAAAGGGACATAATGGTAAAATCAAAGCCAGGCTTTTCAGGACAGAAGTTAAGAAACACTTCTTCATGCAAAGATGGTAGAAGTATGGAACTCTCTGCCACAAAAAAAACAGTAGATGCCAGCTCAATTAATAATTCTCAGTCTGAAATCAATACATTTTTGTTAGTCAAGGGTATGAAAGGAAATGGAACCAGAGCAAGTGAATGAAGTAAAGACACAGTTCAGCCATGATTGCATTGAATGGAGGAACAGGCTCAAGGGGCTTAAAGGCCTGCTCCTGTTCCGACGTTTCTCTCTGTGAAGAGCTGTGAAACTTTTTCCATTTAAAGTCAAATGCAAGTGTGCATAAATTCAAAGTAGTGTTGCTATGTGAGTTAACACGATCTGCGATTGCCATTTCTTTCTCACTGTAGAGGGGCATTTGTACGCATTCAGACCCATTCCTCTGACGATGGGTTATTCATGATCTGCAACTTAGCATGTGGGAAAGTGGAAATGTATCAATGTACTATGGGTTATTTGTTAGATTTATTTTAAATAATGGAACATATAAAAGTTGTGAGATAAATTATCGCATTCTAAAAGAAGATAAAAAGCAGATCCACTACTGTAGTCGTTTGATCTTTTTTGAAAAAAAACAGATTTTCAGTATGATAATTGTGTTCTGTTCATAGTCTATTTATTTCAGTGTACAGTTTTTCTGTATTTACTGGAACTTTCAGATTTTTACATTTATTGCAGCTGAATGTTGTAACTGTGTACCAAAAACTATTCTATAACAATGGAATGGCAGTATTACAACATTGTATGGCTACATTTCACAATGTTAGACATTAAGCATTTTCCTGCCAGAAATTCTCTTCCATTTTTGGTTCGAAATTGAACTGGTCACTATTGTTGCCATGAATACTTTCTGGTAAAGGTTTTAAGAATACTATTAGCGTAGGACAAAATTAATAACTCCTAATGGCTGTTTGATGGGGGCAGGCTATTAACAGCATCCCTTTTCAATACAAACATCTGAAGTCCCTTTCCTGTTAGGTGGATGACCTCAGGCAGATTTTTGATTAACAAATGTGAATTGCACATTATAGTGGAAAGAAAAAAAAGAGAAAGCTACACGCGGTGGTCTCCACAGTCAGAGCACAGGAGGGTAAAACTATAAAAATAAACTATACCTTCTTGCTCGCAGGGTGGGCGATGCCATTCTTGCTCAAGAACCTCAGCTCTGGTGAGTGTTAGCACTGTCACGGTAGACGCGATCCCAACAGAACCTGCTTCGTAGGTCAGAAGAAAACATTCTCTGCATTCCTTTACTTAGCTCTATCTTACAGAGTCAGACATTGCTGGTCTTGTTGCTCCAGGACCTTGCAATCTGAAATGCCACAAGCCAGTACTTTCATGGGAGTGGACTATTGACCAAATAACATCGACACATTTATTTCAATGTTCTTACTGCTACAGTAGGACTATGAATACTGCACAGCTGTAACATGTTTCATTTGCCCCACTGTCAGTGAATTTTGGCAGCTTCTGATAAAACTGCTTTACAATGGCTTTCTATTTTTTAATGAGACAAATTATTACCAATGTTATTTTAACAGTTTTGCAAGTAAATTATACCAATTTGCTGTTTGCATAATTGCTGCTCTTTTCACAGCCAAAGTCTAATTTTGTTGGCTAACATAAAGTTCTAATTACAAAATTATAAATTTATAACTCTTGGCTGTGTTGACCCATCAACCTTGTTGCAAATATAGTTTGGAAAAACAATTAAATGATAGCATAGAAATTCAACTGTAGTAAACTTCAAGTACTTTTAGATCATTAGGTTAAAAATTCGTCTTGACCTAATAATACAAGTGAAACAGTTGATTCTTCTCTGTCTCCTTCCCCCACTAGTTAGCAGCTATACAAAGATATGAGATATGCAGAAGGATATGGGTTGTGGCCTAGCTCTTTTCAAGCCTCAGCAAATACTGTAACACTGATCGAGTGAATGGCTGGAATTAACAGAACCCCCACCCCCACTAGGAGCAGGGGCATAAAATCAAGTGGGAGGCAGGGGGTGCCATGCTCATTGTCTACCCGACACCTGCTGCTATTTAACCATGGGTAGGGGAGGTGACAAACAGCTTGCCCACCCCAGGCCAATTGAGGCCCTTAAGTGGCTAATTAATTGACAATTAAGGGTCTCTTCCTGCCACCGCTGGTATTTAACCAGCAGTGGACGGGCATTTCAACACCTGAGGAGGCTTTCCAGTAATACCTGACGGCCCCCTTCTGAGCTGGGGAATCCCTCCTGATCGGGCACTCTGTGCCCCATGGAGGACCTCCTCAGCAGAATAGAACGCCCCCGCTAAAACTACCACCCCACCCCCATCCCCCGCTCTCCAACCCATCTACCCCCTCACCGGGGCCTAATCGATTGCGCCTGGTGAGGCCCGAACGCCATTTACATCTTTGAAGGGCGATGTCCATCGTTCTTCTTCTTGCTATTGCAGTCCCAGCAGTGACCACCGCTCTCAGTGGTGCTGCTGGGACTGAAGAGCTGCCAGCCCTCTGATTCGCTGGCAGTTTGGAGATGGGACTTCCTGCCTCAGAGGGGTGGAAGTCCTGACCAAGGCCAATTAGGGGCCTGGGCCACGTAATATAGCAGCGTGTCTTCCAGGCCCGGCAGAGATGGGCCCGCCCACTGGCTGGGCCACTGCCTTAACTTTAAATTTCTGTCCAAAGCTTTTAGTTAAGATGTCTAGGACAAAGGGGCATAACCTTAAGTATTTAGGTAAAAAAGAAAATAATGACATTTTACTCCGTTCCAAAACAGCAAATTTCTTTTACTCTACAGCCTTAAAATAACTCAGAAACTTCTACCGCTGCACAATAATTTGACATGAAGGGAGGGTCCACTTTGCTCAGTGTGCTATGTTAACTTCCAGTCTGTGCTATTTCAATGAGGTTGTTTATCTATTTAAAATAAATGTTAATAATGCGATTAAAATAATTCAGACAGGAAGTTACTGCAAATGCATTAACCAATGCGCTAAAAATACCGCACAAAGGGAATTAAACCCCTCAGTTAATGTAAGTGATGGCTAGCTCTTAGTGATAATCTTTATTGTATGGTGCTAACACAAAGCAGCTGAACCATATCTAAGCCAGAGGAAATTTCAGAACCCTTTGAAAAAAACATTTTGTATTTTGTATTTGATTGTTCTACGGATTGACCATTGCAATTCTCAGCCATTCATTTTCTGGAAAATGATTTCTGCACACTTGCAATGTAGAACAAGAAGGCATTACATTTCTGCAGTATAATCTAACTAAAATCTTACAGGAATTGATTTTTTGTAATGCAGAAAAGATTGAGTTAATGCTATTGTAATGCAGAAAAGATTGAGTTAACTTGTAGGAACACTAGCTGCTATGATCTTGCAAGGGAACCTTTGAAAACTTAGGTCAGTTGTCCTTCCAGCAGAGATCCTTGCTCACTAGAAGAATATATCAGGTGAACTTTGTAGAACTTTCTGTACATATAAAATTAAAAATAGACGGAAGATTTTTGGGAGTTCTCCCATGATTGCCCAATAGGTGCTCGTGGCAGATGAGACTCTCCAACAGGGTTGCGCATTCATAAAATCAATCCTAAAATGTAAAGAATCAGACTGAACAGGGGGGCCAGGGAGAATAAAATGGATATGAACAGCTAAGCAGTTTCCTGTAGCAGTCAAAGAATTTATCCCATATGACTGTTTCCAAAAATGATACCTCACAATTTGTTACTACGCATTGCATAGGATATACCAGTAAGGATCCAACTTAAATTTTTCAAAAAATGATATGGTATTGTAACTTTCAAAAAATGTGACTTCCAAGAATTGAATGTAACCATATATGAGAGATATTTTTCTTCAAAGAATGTTTCTTCTTCAAATTATGTCTTCATTTGTTCAAGAAAGGGTGTAAAGATAAGCCCAGCAACTACTGGCCAGTCAGTTTAACTTCGGTGGTAGGGAACCTTCGAGAAAGAATAAATCAGGACAAAATTAATGGACAAATGCGGGCTAATTAAAGAAAGCCAGCGTGGATTTCTTAAGTGAAAGTCATGTTTAACCAACTTGCTGGAGTTTTTTTGAGGAGGTAACAGAGAGGGTTGACAAGGGCAACGCTGTTCACGTGGTGTACATGGGCTTTCAAAAGGCATTTGATAGAGTGCCACACAATAGACGTATGAGCTCATGGAATAAAAGGGACGGTAGCAACATGGATGTGGAATTGGCTGAATGACAGGAAACAAGAATAGTAGTAGATGTTTTTCGGGCTGGAGGAAGGTTTGTAGTGGAGTTCACCAGGGGTCAGTGTTGGGACCCATTACTTTTCCTGATATATGTTAATGACCTAGACCTTGGAGTACAGGGCACAATTTCAAAGGTTGAGGATGAAACAAAACTTGGAAGTATTGTGAACTGTGAGGAAGATAGTGTAGAAATTCAGAAGGACATAGACAAGTTGGTGGAATGGGCAGACAGGTGGCAGATGAAGTTCAATGCCGAGAAATGTGAAGTGATTCATTTTGGTAGGAAGAACACTGAAGGGGGTGCAGGAGCAGAGGGACCTAGGTGTATATGTGCATAAGTCATCGAAGGAGGAAGGACAGGTTGAGAGAGCGGTTAATAAAGCATACAGTATCCTGGGATTTATTAATAGGGGAATAGAGTACAAGAGCAAGGAAGTTATGTTGGGCTTGTATAAGAAACTAGTTCGGCCTCAGCTGGAGTATTGCATCCAGTTCTCGATGCTGCACTTTAGGAAAGATGTGAAGGCATTAGAGAGGGTGCAGAAAAGATTCACAAGAATGGTTCCAGGGATGAGGAACTTCAGTTATGAAGATAGATTGGAGACATTAGGACTATTTTCCTTGGAGAAGAGAAGGCTGAGAGGTGATTTGATAGAGGTATTCAAAATCATGAGGGCTCTGGACAGAGGGAGAAACTGTTCCCACTCGTGAAAGGATCGAGAATGAGAGGGCACAGATTTAAAGTATTTGGTAAGAGAAGCAAAAGTGACATGAAGAAAAGTTTTTTC
Source organism: Heterodontus francisci (assembly GCF_036365525.1). Classification (NCBI taxonomy): domain Eukaryota; kingdom Metazoa; phylum Chordata; class Chondrichthyes; order Heterodontiformes; family Heterodontidae; genus Heterodontus; species Heterodontus francisci. The sequence goes on along the minus strand of NC_090387.1, from coordinate 20,220,492 downwards.
ACGCAGCAAGTGGTTACGGTCTGGAATGCACTGTCTGAGACTGTGATGGAGGCAGGTTCAATTGAAGCATTCAAAATGGAATTAGTTATATGAGAAGGAAGAATGTGCAGGGTTACGGGGAGAAGGCAAGGAAATGGCACTAAGTGAATTGCTCTTTCGGAGAGCCGGTGCATACGCAATGGGCTGAATGACCTCCTTCTGCGCTGTAACAATCCTGTGATTCTGTGATTTCCTTTTATTTGTTAACTTCCTTCATTCTGTTTTTGTTAAAATTTGGTGATTTTTTTTATACATTGTCTCTTTTTTTCTGCTTGGGCTACAAAGTTCGTCGGTCTGAATTTATGTGGGCATGCAAAATGGCGGTGGTCCAGCATGTCACATGAGCAGCCATTTAATATATCGGTGGTGGCCGTCTCCCCCAATCACGTGGCAGTGGTTGGAGGCGAGACGCTGTTCACGGCATCAGCTGATCTTGGAACAGCTGCTGGCATCATCTTTAAAAGCCTGCCAGCCCTGCATTCACTCTTTCCTTACATTGTACAGAAGCTCATTCATCGGAAGCATCTCTACATTAACGTCAATTGCAATTGCAACAAGCATCCCCCCTGGGAAAACTGTTGAGAATGTCAGAGGTCAGAGCAAAGGTGGCGCCACTCTTTAGTGATGTCTCCCTGCTGATTCTCCTCTAGGCTGCAAGGAAAGGGAGGAGGTCCTCTTCCCCAGAGATGGCAAGAAGAGGTCCTCCCGCCTGACCAAGCAAGCCTGGATGGAGGTCGCAGAGGAGGTCAGCAACCTTGGGGTCACCTGACGCAATTGGGTGCAGTGCAGGAAGAAGGTCAATGACCTCCTGCTTTCAAGGTAAGTGCCACGTTCCAAATTGCTTTGTGTGATTTGGGTGTCCCTACACAGTGTGCCACATGGTGAGGGTGCTATTGCCATTCCAAAGACAGGGAGGTCATAGCAGATTCATGACAGATGACTGGCTGCATCTGTGAAAGAAATAGCCTTCGTTTATAGCTCAGCCTCAGTAAATCTCATGACAGGGTTAGTCAGTATGAGATACATTACATCCCCCTGGTATTGATGAGGGGCCCAGGTTAGCAGAACTGTCATGATGAAACACTTGGCAATGTTTAATTTTTATATGCTTGCTCTTGCAGGAGAAGAGGACCTATAACAGGAGGGAGGCGGCCAGGACTGGTGGCGGAGTGTCAGACATGCGCCTTCTCAGCCAGGCTGAAGAAGAGGCATTAGAACTAGCGTGGTGCCTAGGAGAATGTGCTATTTCAGACAGAGAGATTGGGGCCCCTGCGCAATAGAGTGATTATTGCTGATCAGCTAAAAGTCCATTAATAATGGAGAGCTCTATAATGCTGTTCTTAATGGGATATGTGTAGCCGAACCCACACATGCTTTCATTGTATCTTGCAGGTCAGCTTTCGCAGGTGACCAGAGCCCCTGAGGGACCCCCATCAACCTCTGAGGAGGAGGAGCATTCAGAGAATGCACCATCCCATTACTCTCCTGCCGATTCCCCAGCACAGATAATTTCACCTCGGTGGGAATCTGCTCGGCTTTAAAATCAGGGTCACAAGCTTCTGAGACTGCCGAGGCCACTGACAGTTGGTGGACTGTGGGTGTCCAGGCCCTTGCTGAGGCCCAGGCTGATGACGAGCCTCTGGTTTTGGCAGCACAGGACATGCTGGAGTTGCAGGGTGAGGTAAGGCAACATCCGGCAGAGATGCCAGAGGCCATGCATAGCCTTGAGTGGACAGTGGGGGAGTCCATCCATGCCATGACTACTACCATGTCCCAGGCATATGAGCATATGGCTTCCTCTATTGAGAGATTGGTGACCCTCTTGGAAAGCCACATTCCACAGATGCGCCATGACCTGCAAACCCTCACCTTGGCCATGTGTTCAGATCAGCAGAAAGGAGACCAGTCTCCTCTACACTGGGGAGACCAAATGCAGATTGGGTGACCGCTTTGCTGACCATCTCCGCTCAGTCCAAAAGCATGACCCCGAGCTTCTGGTTGCTTGCCATTTCAACACTCCCCCCTGGTCACATGCCAACATTTTTGTCTTTGGCCTACTCCAGTGTTTCAGTGAACATCAACGCAAGCTCAAGGAGCAGCACCTCATCTTTCAATTAGGCACTCTACAGCCTTGCAGACTGAACATTGAGTTCAATAACATCAGAGCATGACTGGCTTTTTTATATGTTATTTTTTAACCATGTGCCTGCTTTTCCTGTAGTCAGAGCTGCTCCTTATTCTGCTCTTAACACTCTCTCTGCACTAATGCTTTGTCTTTCACCAGAACCATTAACACTCACTTTGCCTTTGTCCCAGGACAGCTTTGTTATTTAATTTCTCCTGCCCTATCAAACTGCCCTCTCCTCCACCCCCACTTCCCTTCACTTGCTTAAAAACTAATTATTTTCTAACCTTTGCCAGTTCTGATGAAAGGTATCAGACCTGAAACATTAACTTTGCTTCTCTCTCCACAGATGCTGCCAAACCTGCTGAGGAAGACCAGTTGAACATTGATTGAATGGAAGTCTTCCTGTTGACAAAGGCAATTGGTTGGTCAGTGCGAGTCTTGATGGTCACATGAGCACAATCTATTACACCTTTCACCTGTGGGAATCCAGCTATTGCCCCAAATCTGATGGCCCTCTCGGCCTGACTATCAGGATCAGTCCAGTAGCGTACATAGTGATCAGCTCTCATGAACAGGGCATTGGTCACCTCCCTGATGCAGTGATGGGCTGCGGCCTGGGAGACCACACGCATGTCCCCAGTGGATCCCTGGAATGATCATAATGCATAAAAGTTGAGCGCCACTGTTATCTTTAGGGCCACAGGCATAGGGTGACCACCAGATCCCATTGGTCACAAATCGTCCAACAGAAGGCCGCATAGGTCTGTGACGACCTCCCTGGAGAGCCATAGTCTTTGCTGACAGTGTTGCTCGGACATCTGCAGGTAGCTAATGCGACTCCTGTAGACTCTCTGGCGTAATTTTATTCATTCATGGGGATGCGGGCATCAGTGGCTATGCCAGCATTTATTGCCCATCCAGAAGTGCCCTCGAGAAGGTGGTGGTGAGCTGCCTTCTTGAACCAAAATAAAAGCAAAATACTGCGGATGCTGGAAATCTGAAATAAAAACAAGAAATGCTGGAAATACTCAACCTTCTTGAACCGCTGCAGTCCATGTGAGGTAGGTACACACACAGTGCTGTTAGGAAAAGAGTTCCAGGATTTTGACCCAGCGACAGTGAAGGAACGATAATATATTTCCAAGTCAGATGGTGTGTGACTTGGAGGGGAAATTGCAGGTGGTGGTGTCCCTATGCATCTGCTGCCCTTGTCCTTCTAGTTGGTAGAGGTCGCAGGTTTGGAAGGTGCTCTCTAAGGAACCTTGGTGCGTTGCTGCAGTGAATCTTGTAGATGGTACACACTGCTGCCAGTGTGCGTCAGTGGTGGAGGGAGTGACTGTTTGGGGATAGGGTGCCTATCAAGTGGGCTGATTTGTCCTGGATGGTGTTGAGCTTCTTGAGTGTTGTTGGAGCTGCACCCACTCAGGCAAGTGGAGAGTATTCCATCACACTCCTGACTTGTGCCTTGTAGATGGTGGACAGGCTTTGGGGAGTCAGGAGGTGAGTTACTCGCCACAGGATTCCTAGCCTCTGACCTTCTCTTGTAGCCATGGTATTTATGTGGCTACTCCAGTTCAGTTTCTTGTCAATGGTAACCCCCAGGATGTTGATTGTGGGAGCTTCAGTGATTGTAATGCCATTGAAGGTCAAGGGGAGATGGTTAGATTCTCTCTTGATGGTCATCGCCTGGCACTTGTGTGGCGCAAATGTTACTTGCCACTTATCAGCCCAAGCCTGGATATTGTCCAGGTCTTGCTGAATTTCTGCACGGACTGCTTCAGTATCTGAGGAGTCACGAATGGTGCTGAACATTGTGCAATCATCAGCGAACATCCCCACTTCTGACCTTATGATTGAAGGAAGTTCATTGATGAAGCAGCTGAAGATGGTTGGGCCAAGCACACTACCCTGAGGAACTCCTGCAGTGATGTCCTGGAGCTCAGATGATTGACCTCCAACAACCACAATGATCTTCCTTTACGCTCGGTATGATTCTAACCAGCGGAGAGTTTTCCCCCTGATTCCCATTGACTTCAGTTTTTCTAGGGCTCCTTGATGCCATACTCTGTCAAATGCTGCCTTGATGTCAAGGGCAGTCACCCTCATCTCACCTCTTGAGTTCAGATCTTTTGTCCATGTTTGGACCAAGGCTGTAATGAGGTCAGGAGCTGAGTGACCCCAGTGGAACCCAAACTGAGGGTCCCTGAGCAGGTTATTGCAAGTGCCACTTGATAGCACTGTCAACAACACCTTCCATCACTTTACTGATGATTGCGAGTAGACTGATGAGGCAGTTATTGGCCGGGTTGGATGTGTCCTGCTTTTTGTGTACAGGACATACCTGGGCAATTTTCCACATTGCTGTGTAGATGCCAGTGTTGTAGCTGTACTGGAACAGCTTGGCTAGGAGCACGGCAAGTTCTGGAGCACAGGTCTTCAGTACTATTGCCGGAATATTGTCAGGTAAAGGCCTGCTACCCGACCCGAACCCGACGGGACCCGACAATGTGCCGGGTTTGAGTTGGGTTGGGTCGCGCTTTCGGGTCCGGCATTTGGGCTCGGGTCGGGTTAGGCCGGATCAGACACGTTCTATCACAACCTCAGGTAAGTGACTTAAATGTTAATTTACTTTTCGGACTTTAAAGGTGGCTTTGCTACAGTTATTTTAAGCTTGGGCAGGTAAGGAACAAAGTGATAAATGGAAGATAGGTTAACTGATGGTCGGGTTGGGTTGGATGCGGGAAAAAATGGAAGGACTCGGGCCGGGTCGGGCTCGGGGTTGGATGGGGTTCTGTCGGGCTCGGGTCAGGTCTCATTTGCAGACCTGAGCAGGCCTTTATTGTCTGGGCCCATAGCCTTTGTAGCATCCAGTGCCTTCAGTCGTTTCTTGATATCTCGCGGAGTGAATCGGATTGGCTGAAGTCTGGCATCTGTGATGCTGGGGACTTCAGGAGGAGGCCAAAATGGATCATCAACTAGGCACTTCTGGCTGAAGATTGTTGTAAATTTTTCAGCCTTATCTTATGCACTGATGTGCTGGGCTCCCCCATCACTAAGGATGGGGATATTTGTGGAGCCTCCTCATCCTGTTAGTTGTTGAATTGTCCACCAACATTCATGGCTGGATGTGGCAGGACTGCAGAGCTTAGATCTGTTCCGTTGGTTCTGGGATTGCTTAGCTCTGTCTATCGCAGGCTACTTACACAGTTTGGCACGCAAGTAGTCCTGGGTTGCAGCTTCACCAGGTTGACACCTCATTTTGAGGTATGCCTGGCGCTGCTCCTGGCATGTCCTCCTACACTCTTCGCTGAACCAAGGTTGGTCTTCTGGCTTGACAGGAATGGTAGAGTGAGGGATACCGGGCCATGAGGTTACAGATTGTGTTTGAGTACAATTCTGCTGCTATGGCCCTCAGCACCTCATTGATGCCCAGTTTTGCATTGCTAGATCTGTTTGAAATCTATCCCATTTAGCACAGTGGTAGTGCCACACAACATGATGCAGGGTATCCTCAATGTGAAGGTGGGACGTCATCTCCATAAGGACTGTGCGGTGGTCACTCCTACCAATACTGTCATGGACAGATGCATCTGCGGCAGGCAGATTGGTGAGGGTGATGTCAAGTATGTTTTTCCCTCACCACCTGCCATATACCCAGTCTAGCAGGTATGTCATTCAGGACTCGGCCAGTAGTGGTGCTACCGAGCCACTCTTGGTGATGGACATTGAAATCCCCCAACCAGAGTACATTCTGTGCCCTTGCTACCCTTAGTGCTTCTTCCAATTGGTGTTCAACATGCAGGAGTACTGATTCAGCAGCTGAGGGAGGGTAATCAGCAAGAGGTTTCCTTGCCCCGTTTGACCTCATGCCATGAGACTTCAGGGGTTCCAGAATCAATGTTGAGGACCCCCAGGGCAATTCCCTCCCAACTGTATACCACTGTGCCGCCATCGCTGGAGGATCTGTCCTGCCAGTGGGACATTGTCTGTAAGGTATGTTTTCGTGACTATGACTATGTCAGGCTGTTGCTTGACTAGTCTGTGGGACAGCTCTCCCAACTTTGGGACAAGCCCCCAGATGTTAGTCAGAAGAACTTTGCAGGGTCAACAGGGCTGGGTTTGCTGTTGTCATTTCTGGTCCCTAGGTTGATGCCGGGTGGTCTGTCCAGTTTCATTCTTTATTGACTTCGTAGCGGTTAGATACAACTGAGTGGCATTTAAGAGACAACCACATTGCTGTGGGTGTGGAGTCACATGTAGGCCAGACCAGGTAAGGACAGCAGATTTCCTTCCCTAAAGGACATTCGTGAACCAGATGGGTTTTTACAACAATCAACAATGGTTTCATGGCCATAGTTAGTCTAGCTTTTAATTCCAGATTTTTTTTTATTAATTGAATTCAAATTCCACCATTTGCTGTGGTGGGATTCGAACCCATGTCCCAAAAGCAATACCCTGGTTCTCTGAGTTACTGTTCCAGTAACAATACCACTATGTCACCACCTCCCCTTGGGCTCTTTGTTGCTTTGTTGGCTATTGCTGTTCACATCCGGGAGTTTCAGGCAGAAGCGTAGCTGCCTCTTGGCCCTGCCTCTGTCAGAGGTATCTCAACAAGCCAAGGGGATCCAGGAACACAGGGTGAGTGAGACCCATGGCAGGGACCCTGAGGCCTTCAGTTCCCTTCCGATTCAGAGATGAGCTTGTCTAGCCAAATATCTTTGTCAATCTTTGCTTGTCTGGATGTCTGATGTGCCTCAAGACTTGTCTACTAACTTTTCCAGCTTTGTGAAACATCACACACATTACAACATCATTTATGATACCCTCTAATAGCCCCCGACACAAAAACCCTATGCACTTGCAAAGCACTCCGAGTCCACATATCCCCCTTCCAGAGCACCCTCGGTGCACAGAACCCCCTTGGACACTCAACATAACAGCAATGGCTGCTGTACCCCCCACTTCCCCTATTTTGCTCTGGTCAGGTTACCTTCCCTTTCGCGGCACTGAGACCTCTTGCCTCAGTGCCACCAGCTTTTCAAGGATACGAATGTGAAGATCCATGATTGTCGCACGTCAAACCAAATTATGGACCATTCATTGGATCAGAAATAATTATATTCAAATTAATGCTAAATAGCATTTCAGCCTTTTAAATTATGTTGCCATCACGTTGGGGCATCAATACTGCCACGGTACTTCCCTGTCTCTGATATAATAGGGTCACTGCGGCATGGCGCCGGGTTTTGGGGTGAACAACTCCACAGCAATTCTCCGTCCTCCCACGCCACCGAACCCGCCTGAGATGGGAGCACAAAATTCAGCCTGAAATGTTGGCTGGTGGCTTTAAATGCAGAAACTGGCAACCTTTTCAATTCGTTGTTGTTCAATAGCCCTGTGCTTTATATATACTGACAGTGCTGCTTCCTAAGAATCATTACTCAGACTAGCAGTTTTTAACACTATAATTATTACACCTTTAGTGTAGAAGATATGATGCATCAACCGAGATCAAACAAACTCAAATCAGAATAAAACTACTGCCACAGCCTCTGCAGTTTGTACTATACATAAAAAATATTTGCACAGGAGTGGTTACAAGATAGCTTTCTTTTTATTTTTGATACCTAGATTGTGGTTACAGGTCTGCTTCATTATTATGTAGAATTTATAGAACATAAAGAGACCATTTGACCCAATTGGCATATGTCGGCGTTTATACTGCGCAGGAGTCTCTTCCCATTACTCTTTATCTAACCCTATCAGCACAGCCTTCTATTCCTTTTGCCCTCGTGCACTTACCTAGCTTCCCCTTAAATGCATCTATGCTATTTGCCTCACCTCCTTGTGGTAGCGAGTTCCACATTCTAACCACTCTCTGGGTAAATTTCTCCTGAATTCCCTATTGGATTTATTCGTGGCTATCTTATATTTATCACCCCTAGTTTTGGACAACCCCACAACTGAAAACATCTTCAGTAAGTTTATCCTATCAAATTCCTTTGTAATTTTATAGACATCTATTAGGTTGTCCCTCAACTTTCTGTTTTCTTGAGAAAAGAGTCATAACTTAAAAAAAGAAAGATCATAATTATGATGTGATTGGATGGGATCACTGCCTTATATATAATCCTGGGTATCCATTAATCTCTGTACTATGCTCTCAGGGTAGTTTGATATACCTGTACTGCTGGTGGAGAACCTTGCCTGTCAATATCATAGATCGGAAATCCAGCCAGGTATGGCCCACAGTTGTCTGATAATTAAAATTAATGTTCCGAAAATCAAATGGTGATAAATGCATGCCTGAAATGTCTAATTCTGCTGCTGGTGGACAATGCTCCTAGTTGGCAGCACGGTCTTATAAAATTACTTGCCTGTGTGTTTCAAACAACAGAAATGTAACTTGATTTGGTTTTCAAAAACAATTCACATCAGTGAAGCTTAGGAGTTATGTTTTCTTTCAGTTTATTTCTCTACTGGGAGGCATTAGAGACTTTAACTGTTTCTACAAACAACTGCAGGATCTCAAACCACTTGATGTATACAACCTCTCAGAATATGATTTTCAGAGGGAAAAAAATCTCCAGCTCAGTATATATTTCCTTCTGTGTTTGTCATTAGCAATTCGCACAGCTGTCATGTCATTATGGAGGGGAAATCATGTCCCTGCTCCCTCCATGCACACAAAACCAGGAACAAATGTATAATTAAAGGGGCTGTGCATAGCACAGAAAGCCTCCCAAATCTTAGGATTCAACCTTGCATTAACTGGCAAAGATTGTTTCGGCCGCTGTGCAGTTAAAACTTCAATTTTGTCAGCTAAAAGTTCCGTGCAGCTTGATACACTGAGGTCTGGTGTTTATTTCAAACGGATTGGAGCATTAAAATTTGATCAAGTGTCATGAGCCACAGAAGACAACACTTGTCTATAAGTTGCATTGCAAGACTTGTCATCACATTTTAATTTGCCAGATTTTACTGAGCTAGGCCATCCACTTATCAGAGGTTTCATTCCTCATTTGCATTTATAATAGTGGTCCAAAGCAGTCAGCTGCTATTGGTGCATTGGTTTGTGATCTGAACCTCTGTAATTGCAGATTCTTTATAGAATTTAAGGGAAATTTTACATACATAGAAGCCACTGATTCAGAACTGTAGCTGCTTTTATTGCATTTTTGACTAATAACCTATTTTTATTTCTTTTTATATCTTGACATATTACTTATACAAAAAAAGAGCAGCAACTGCTAACAACTTTGTATTATATTTATATTTAGAGATACAGCACTGAAACAGGCCCTTTGCCCCACCGAGTCTGTGCCGACCATCAATTACCCATTTATACTAATCCTACACGACCACATCCCCACCTGTCCCTATATTCCCCTACCACCTACCTATACTAAGGGCAATTTATGATGGCCAATTTACCTATCAACCTGCAAGTCTTTGGCTGAATTGAATGTTTTGCTAATTTGAGTATTCAGTGCAGTACTGAGGGACTGCTGCATTTTTGGTGGTGCCGTCCTTCAGAGGAGACTTTAAACCAAGACCCCGTTTACCAGTTTAGTTGGAAGTAAAACACCCATAGCACTATTTGAAGAAGAGCAGATGAGATTATTTGGTGTCCTGGTAAACATTATTTTTTCAACTAAGCACCAAAAAGGATGCATCAACTCGTTATTAATCTCATTACTTTTTATAGGACCTTGCTGTGCACAACTTAGCTGCTGTGTTTGCCTGCACAACAGTGATCATACCACATCATTCATTGCCTGCAAATTGCTTTGAGACATCCTGAGGACATGAAAGGTGCTATATCTGCTTCCATAGATGAGATTTTGAAATTAATACATTTAAAAAAATAATTTTTCCCTTTCACTTAATATTTTCTGACCACAACATTTGGCAGAAAACTTGGCTGTAGTAATTTATCATTTATAATTTAGAGATGCATGAAAATAGCCCAGATTCAATTACCTTCCAAATTTTCTTCCTTCTACATGAGGAAATGTTTTATCTCAGCACATTGATCCTCCTTGCTGACCTGGCTAAGATAAGAAACTTCAGTGTCGGTAATCAGGAACATAAATCAGCATTCTTCCACTCGGTAGCTCAGTATGTTGATAAGCTAATCTGCTGTGCCACTGTATGTTCATATTATTTTGCCTGTCATGTGCAATCTATTTACATGCAGTACAATCAAGATATGTTGCTTGACTTGGTAAATAGCACAAATAAGCACTATATCTGAGCACTGAATGAGACAAAGTCTATTCCTGGAATTGTCAAGTGATCCTTTAGATATATCAATGCTTCACTTGGAACTACAATTATATTTATTAGCGTCCCTGTTCCTTCCCAGGAAAGTTGTGGCACAAGCCCTAGGCTTAAAATGAGCATTGTGAGCAGTATGGAATTCATTAGTACAAAATGATTTTCATCAATGTAGTGGAAGTATCAAGAGTTTGGATCTTTTGAGTACAGGTGTATGTTTTGTCTTTCCAGGGAGGTGGGGGAAGGAGGAGGTATTTTAGTTTTCATAGTCTTATCAAAATTACCTTTTGATTTTCTTTCCTTCCATTGAGACTAATTTATTGGTGGGAGACCTATTGCTGCTAAGAGTCAAGCAGCATCTCATGAAATGAAGGCTAACATCAGTTGTTAAAAAACATATTTTCAGACAAGATGTTTATATTGATCATACTATCAATCAGGATAAAAGGCTTGAGCTCACAAGAAGACAAATATCAATAGGATTGTTTTTATTATGAAATTGAATATTGTGAGATATGGTAGAAGTGGCATTTAAGTTGCTAAAAAGAAAATTAGAAGAAGGCAAGGTAAACTTGCATCAGGAACAGTAGGAGTGCTAGTTTGTATTCGCAGTCTCCAACTTTTGAGCAGTATGGTTGACTTGTGAGCAATACAAGCGAGTGTCAAAACGCAGCGTCTAATAAAACAAATCTTTGACGGTTCTAATGTGAATGCTACATTTGAATTACTACTGCAACCTTTGAGCATTAAACTGGATTCTATTGTACTTCAGGTTTTTGAGACCACAATAGAGTTTTATTAACTTTTAATAAATTCTCACCGCTATTCCCTTGCTTTCAGTAAGTTCCTGTCCACAGTTACGTAAGAATAGATCTTAAGAAAGAAACCAATATGGATGCATCTCAGACGTCTACTAAGCATAATTTCTGGCTACAGGAGTGTTCCCTAGTTAGACGCAAACGAGAACTGATCACTGATAATTTGTTTTCCAGCTCTTCCAAGCTGCACAATGTTAAGGAAGTGTTAATCTAAAAAGTAGTGATAAAAATGGAGTGACCTCTGTATGACCAGTTCCATATTGCAGCTATCATGGAGTTCGATGCATGAGTCCTTCCTAGATGGAAACTGAGTGAAAAGATCTATCCTCATGAAACTCTATTACATAGGTAACAAATATGTGTGAGACTTTCCTACAAGGAGAGTCTTTATGGGAGGTATAGGAGGTATAGATGGAAGGTGTCATCAACATTGCCATCAAGCGGCACTTGCTTAGCAATAACCTGCTCAGTGACGCTCAGTTTGGGTTCCGCCAGGGCCACTCAGCTCCTGACCTCATTACAGCCTTGGCTCAAACATGGACAAAAGAGCTGAACTCAAGAGGTGAGGTGAGAGTGACTGCCCTGGACATCAAGGCAGCATTTGACCGAGTATGGCATCAAGGAGCCCTAGCAAAACTGAGGTCAATGGGAATCAGGGGGAAAACCCTCCGCTGGCTGGAGTCATACCTAGCGCAAAGGAAGATGGTTGTGGTTGTTGGAGGTCAATCATCTGAGCTCCAGGACATCACTGCAGGAGTTCCTCAGGGTAGTGTCCTGGACCCAACCATCTTCAGTTGCTTCATCAATGACCTTCCTTCAATCATAAGGTCAGAAGTGGGGATGTTCGTTGATGATTGCACAATGTTCAGCACCATTCGTGACTCCTCAGATACTGAAGCAGTCCGTGCAGAAATGCAGCAAGACCTGGACAATATCCAGGCTTTGGCTGACAAGTGGCAAGTATCATTCGCGCCACACAAGTGCCAGGCAATGACCATATCCAACAACAGAGAATCTAACTATCTCCCCTTGGCATTCAATGGCATTACCATTGCTGAATCCCCCATATCAACATCCTAGGGGCTACCATTGACCAGAAACTGAACTGGAGTAGCCATATAAATACCGTGGCTACAAGAGCAGGTCAGAGGCTAGGAATCCTGAGGTGAGTAACTCACCTCCTGACTCCACAAAGCCTGTCCACCATCTACAAGGCACAAGTCAGGAGGGTGATGGAATACTCTCCACTTGCCTGGATGGGTGCAGCTCCAACAACACTCAAGAAGTTCGACACCATCCAGGACAAAGCAGCCCGCTTGATAGGCACCCCATCGACAAACAATCACTCCCTCCGCCACCGATGCACAGTGGCAGCAGTGTGTACCATCTACAAGATGCACTGCAGCAATGCACCAAGGCTCCTCAAACAGCACCTTCCAAACCCGCGTCCTCTACCAACTAGAAGGACAAGGGCAGCAAATACATGGGAACACCACCACCTGCAAGTTCCCCTCCAAGTCACACACCATCCTGACTTGGAACTATATCGCCGTTCCTTCACTGTCGCTGGGTCAAAATCCTGGAACTCTCTTCCTAACAGCACTATGGGTATATCTACCCCAAATTGACTGCAGCAGTTCAAGAAGGCAGCTCACCACCACCTTCTCAAGGGCAATTAGGGATGGCCAATAAATGCTGGCCTGGCCAGCATCGCCCATATCCCTTGAATGAATAAAAAAAAAGGATTTTCCAAAAGGATGTATACTAAGTAAGATGAACAGATAGGGATATAATTGAATTCTGTCCCTATAAACTTGGTGAAAAACTAAGATGTAATCAGCACTAATATTAAACAGAATGGACTTGGAAGTAATTCAAAGTGGAAACTGATTGCAGATTAAAAGTGGGGGTTCAAAAAATTTTCATGGCCTTTGCAGTCCCGTTTCAAGCTTTCCCTCCTTCACAGGAAATGGCAGTAAGCCAGAATTTAATGCTGGAAGCCTCTTTATACAAGATAAGTATCATTTCCACTCCAATATTTCTATCACTATAGTTCAATGTTTAGAATATAAATTAAATTTAACATAGTGAACCCCACCTAAGACAGCATTTTTCCCTAGTTGGTGAGCCTTGAGTTTCCATTTTAAACCTTCAAAGGCAAGGGCACCAAGGTTATGATACTAGTAAGGATTCAGGAGGAAATGGATTATTGTTTTAGTAATGATATGTAGATGCATAAAATAATTGAGATTACCTCTGGGACACATTTACTGTGCTAAACTGCATTGTATTTATTTGGCAACTGTATATGGGAAGCCACCTTTAGCAGGGTTAATGGTCATCACTGCACACATTTTGTGTGATGTGCAAAAATTAATAATACCAAATGACTTATTTTAGAAGAGTTACCGTACACTACCGTTGAAGTCGCTGGTGAGACATACTGTAAAGACAGACAATATTATTTATATCATGGTGTCGAGAAAAAATGATTACACCACAGAATGCCAATGTTGCACCCAAACCCAGTTTTTTATGATACCAACAAATGTCATTTTTAATAAGGGGCTACATAGGAACATACAAAGAATAGAACTAAAAAAGATGATTTGACCTGTCAAGGTGATATATCTTCCAATGGATCATGTCCTGCTTGTAAAGTCCTGAATTGTTGCTAATTTATTTGATCTCCAGAGGCAAGTGAATAACAATAGGTAAAATTGTGAGGTGAAGTCTGTTAAATTTCTCCCTCCCCCTGCCTCCACAATTAAGTAAAATCTTCAGAGATGTCACCTCATCATGACAATCCAAATGGCGATTTGTGTTCGACAGTTGGCCTTCCCATGGTTCCACAGAATTGGAATTATTAGGGGCCAATTTAACATTTTTGTGATGGTGAGAACTGGTGATATCAGAATAGCCACGTATTAGAAATTTTTCCTATTACCAGTTGCACAATAAAAGTTGTATGATAAGAGGGTAAGAGGGGTGGCTGATCTAATGTCACCTCATTTATCCCATCATCAAAAGTTAAAATTGTCCCCAAAATTTAATTTGTCGGGTTTCCTATGTTTGTACTTCACCATTTTTGGGGTCAGCTCAACACCTGGCAAATGAAAGAGTAATTCCGAGGGTGGAGTTTATGCTCAGTTGCGATGGAGATTTTAATGGAATTCACCTGAAATCGGCATAACCTGCGCCAAAAGCTGGGGAATTTTAAGTGAAAATTGCATTCATTGCAAATCGAGTTTCTGTGATCTTTTGCGCTAGTTTATAAAACATTACACCAGAAGAAGGGCCAGCTCTCAAAACTGACCATGCCCCAACATTCGGCAAATAAATTTGAGTGGAAACTCGGGGGAAGAAAAACACTTCTGAAAACAGCACAATTTTGAGCGTAACTTGCACCCAGATCGCCAATTTTCTTTTTATTCACAGGATGTTGGCATCACTGGCAAGGCCAACATTTATTGCCCATTCCTAATTGCCCTTGCAAAGGTGGTGGTGAGCCACTTTCTTTAACCGCTGCAGTCCATGTGGTTTGGGTACAGCCACTGTGCTGTTAGGGAGGGAGTTCAAAGATTTGACCCAGTGACAGTGAATTAATGGCGATATAGTTCCAAGTCAGAATGGTGTATGACTTGGAGGGGAACTTGCAGATGGTGGTGTTCCCATGTACCTGCTGCCCTTGTTCTTTTAAGCAGTAAAGGCCACTGGTTTGAAAGGTGCTGTCGAAGGAGCCTTGGTGAGTTGCTGCATTGCATCTTGTAGATGGCACATACTACTGCCACTGTGTGCTGGTGGTGAAGGGAGTGGATATTTAGGATGGTGGATGAGGTTTCCAATCAAGCGGGCTGCTTTGTCGTGGATGATGTTGAGCTCTTGCGTGTTGTTGGAGCTACACTCATCCAGGCAAGTGGAGAGTATTCCTTCACACTCCTGGCTTGTGCCTTGTAGATGCTGAACATGCTTTGAGTTGCTCGCTTCAGAATTCCCAGCCTCTGACCTGCTCTTGTAGCCACAGCATTTATGTGGCTGGGCCAGTTAAATTTCTGGTCAATAGTAACCCCCAGGGTATTAATGGTGGGGATTCAGTGATGGTAATACCATTGAACATCAAGTGGAAATGGTCATTGGCTGGCACTTGTGTGGCATGAATGCTACCTGCCACTTATTAGCCCAATCCTGAAAGTTATCTAGTTCTTACTGCATATGGACACAAACTGCTTCATTTTCTGAGGAGTTGCGAATGAAACTGATCACTGTGCAATTATCAGCAAACATCCCCTCTTCTGACATTATGATGGAGAGAAGGTCGTTGATGAAGCAGCTGAAGATGGTTGGGCCTAGGCAGTGCCCTGAGCAACTCCTGCAGTGATGTCCTGGAGCTGAAGTAATTGGACTCCAACAACCACAACCCGTATGACTACAACCAGGAGAGATTCCAATTTCTTTCAATTCTGCCAGGGCTCCTTGATGCCACATTTAGTCAAATGCTGCCTTGATGTCAAGAGCAGTCACTCTCACCTCACCTCTGACTTTCAGCTGTTTGTCCATGTTTGGACCAAGGCTGTAATGAGGCCTGGAGCTGAGTGGTCCAAACTGAGCATCAGTGAGCAGGTTATTGCTGTGTAAGTGCCACTTGATAGCACTGTCAATGACACCTTCCATCCTTTGCTGATGATTGAGAGTAGACTGATGGGGCAGTAAATGTCCAGATTTGATTTGTCCTGCTTTTTGTGGAGAGGACATACCTGAATAATTTTCCACATTGTCAGGTACATGCCAGTGTTGTAGATGTACTGGAATGGTTTGGCTAGGGGCGTGGCTAGTTCTGGAGCACAAGTCTTCTGCACAACAGCCAGGATGTTGTCACGGATCCATAGCTTTTGCTGTATTCAGTGTTCCCAGCTTTCACGTGATACCACACATGAAGTGAATCGAATTGCTTGAAGACTGGCATCATGATGGTGGAGACCTCAGGAGGAGGCAATTGCTTAAGCCTTGTCTTTTACACTGACATGTCATCATTGAGCATGGTAATGTTTGTGGATCCTCCTCCTCCTGTTAGTTGTTTAATTGTCAACCGCCATTTGCAACGAAAGCAGAAAATCTTCCCCTCTATATTTAAGAGTCTCCAAACAAGCAAGCTGCTGATAAATCCACACCCACTTGTAGCGTTTAAGTTTGCCAAATATACGGTGCACATTTTGTTCCCTGTTGGGGCACATGCCACATACCAGAGAGCTAAGGTACAGGTTGACAAGTTTAGGAATCCCTATAATTGCACAGAAGTACCGTTGGAGCTTAACCAGCTAAAATCTCACAGTTTTCCGTTGTTAAGATTCCCATTTCTTGTACAGCTGGAGACATTACCAATTAGAACTCTGGTCTGCTGTGTTATCAGAGTTGAGCAGAGAAAATCCCAGGTTCCATGACATGGCTGAACTTCTGTTAGCAAACCAAGCAAACTGGTTAATCATCAGCGGTGATTTGGGGTGTGTTGTGCACCACCAGCTCAGTTACTGGTTTACCAATTCACAATTCACAAACGGCTGACTTAGGTCTGAACTGCAATCGCCAGATGTGCCACCTTGCAGCATTCTCAAACTCAATCCTACCTCTGTCTACCCAGTGAGAACTCAAACCTTCTTCATTGCCAAATGAGGATGGGGGGCAGAGGGTGCTGGTGATGAGTGGCAGCAGAAGAGAATGTAGACAGAGGTAGGATTGAGTTTGAGAATGCTGCAAGGTGGCACATCTGGCGATTGCAGTTCAGATTGAAGTCAGCCCTTTGTGACAGAATTGGTAAACCAGTAACTGAGCTGGTAACTCAAAAAAATGTCAGTGTAATGTTAGCATCATCCTGATCATAGTATGGATACAAATCACATCCCATTGAATGGTGGTACCAACAGTTAGAGGTGTAGAGATTTAACAGCACCTTTTTGTTGCTTTGCAACCCAATTATGGTAAGCAGCAAGCCATCATTTCAAGTTTTGAATTTCCTTATCAGCTTCGCAACAGATATCTTTCTTCAGCATAGCGGAAGGACCAACACAAGGTAACTTGCATTTGACCAGCCACCTTGATTTTCTAGATGTCAATGCCAATGAAACAAAATTAAGCATTTCTTCACTTTGTTGTTTCATGCCATTGGCTTCTTTCTCTCACAGTATATCAAGTGTTATAAGCCCACATGTTTTGATATGCAATAGTGATAAAGTAGATGTAACCTGCTATACTCTCAGCACTCCATGAACTGCTTTGCGTGTGCTGGGATGAGGGAGCAGTACCACAGGACATGCGTGATGCCAATCTCATCACCCTCTATAAGAACAAGGGTGACCGCGGTGACTGCAACAACTACCGTAGAATCTCCCTGCTCAGCATAGTGGGGAAAATCTTCGCTCGAGTCGTTTTAAACAGACTCCAGAAGCTGGTTGAGCGTGTCAACCCTGAGGCACAGTGCGGCTTTCGAGCAGAGAGATCCATCATTGACATACTGTTCTCCCTTCATCAGCTACAGGAGAAACGACAAAAAAACAGATGCCCCTCTACGTTGCTTTCATAAATCTCACCAAAGCCTTTGACCTCGTCAGCAGACGTGGTCTCTTCAGACTACTACCAAAGATCGGATGTCCACCAAAGCTACTAAGTATCATCACCTCATTCCATGACAATATGAAAGGCACAATTCAGCACAGCGGTGCCTCATCAGACCCCTTTCCTATCCTGAGTGGCGTGAAACAGGGCTGTGTTCTCGCACCTACACTGTTTGGGATCTTCTTCTCCCTGCTGCTCTCACATGCGTTCAAGTCTTCAGAAGAAGGAATTTTCTTCCACACAAGATCAGATGGCAGGTTGTTCAACCTTGCCCATCTAAGAGCGAAGACCAAAGTATGGAAAGTCCTCATCAGGGAACTCCTCTTTGCTGATGATGCTGCATTAACATCCCACACAGAAGAGCGTCTGCAGAGACTCATCGACAGGATTGCAGCTGCCTGTAACGAATGTGGCCGAACCATCAGCCTCAAGAAAACGAACATCATGGGACAGGACGTCAGAAATACTCCATCCATCAATATCGGTGACCATGCTCTGGAATTGGTTCAAGAGTTCACCTACCTCGGCTCAACTATCACCAGTAACCTGTCTCTCGATGCAGAAATCAACAAGCGCATGAGAAAGGCGTCCCTTGCTATGTCCAGACTGGCCATGGGAAAATGGCGCACTGACATGGAACACAAAAGTCCGATTGTAACAAGCCTGTGTCCTCAGTACCTTGCTCTACGGCAGCGAGGCCTGGACAATGTATGTCAGCCAAGAGCGACGTCTCATCTCATTCCATCTTCGCTGCCTCCGGAGAATCCTTGGCATCAGGTGGCAGGACTGTATCTCCAACGAAGAAATCCTCGAGGCGGCCGACATCCCCAGCATATACACCCGACTGAGCCAGCGGCGCTTGAGATGGCTTGGCCATGTGAGCCGCATGGAAGATGGCAGGATCCCCAAGGACACATTGTACAGCGAGCTCGTCACTGGTATCAGACCCATCGGCTGTCCATGTCTCCGATTTAAAGACGTCTGCAAACGCAACATGATGCCCTGTGACATTGATCACAAGTCGTGGGAGTCAGTTGCCAGTGATCACCAGAGCTGGCGGACAGCCATAAAGGCAGGGCTAAAGAGTGGCGAGTCGAAGAGACTTAGCAGTTGGCAGGAAAAAAGACAGAAGTGCAAGGAGAGAGCCAACTGTGTAACAGCCCCAACAACCAATTTTATCTGCAGCACATGTGGAAGAGTCTATCTCTCTAGAATTGGCCTTTATAGCCACTCCAGGCGCTGCTCCACAAACCACTGACCACCTCTAGGTGCTTACCCATTGTCTCTCGAGACAAGGAGGCCAAAGAAGAGATGTTGGGGGCAAAATTGAGCCCAGGAGCACACGTTTTGTGGGCGCTACGAGGTCCCTTAATATTCCAAAATGGCATTTGCGCTGCATGCACAATTCAGACACGAAGTGCACTGGATGCTTGTGAAGGAGTTAGCATGCATCTAAACTCCACTGGCAACATGCAGAGCAGGCTGATCAAGATGGCATTCAGCATGCAATCCTGATTTGATGCCAGTGTTGCCATTTTGGAGGTCCTAGCTCCAACCTATGTCATCTGCTAACTTCCCACAGCTAAACACACATTCAATGGCATGAAGGACATCCTACACCCACCCATCCAACCCCCAGAAGCGCTATTTAAAGGGATCATCAACTATCAGTTAGTTGCTGGATTATTTCCTCTGGTTGTTTTTGTAATTCTGCGCGTTTTGTGCGCTTTTCCATTCTTGCCACAAGTTTCAATAGTCCGCAGGCAGTGGTCTTACAGGTTTTGAAGTACTTTTTTTTCATACCTTAATGACCAGTTGCTTCCAGACATGGGTGTCTTGGTAGGACTTCCTCTTGACTTGGGAGAATGAGAAGAGGCCACACAGAGCAGAACAAGCTGCTGGAAGAAGAGGAAGGGAGAAGGGCTCTCAGCAAGAGGCTATATCTGCACAGGATCTTTCAGGAGCAGCTCTGTTGGAGAATGGATTGCAGGAATGCTGTGATATATTGGGAGCCCCCTTACACATATGACTATACCATTCGACCATACGAATGAGGAGCAGAAGTAGGCCATTTGGCCCCTCGAACTTGCTCCATCATTCAATAAGATCATGGCTAATCTGTTTCTGACTCAAATTCCACACTCCCATCCACCTACCCCCAATAATCTTTGATTCCCTTGCCTAACAAGAATTTATCTACTTCCACTTTAAAAATTTTCAATGACCCCACCCCCAACTTCTGAGGCAGAGAATTCCAAAGTCACACAACCCTCTGAGAGAATTTTGTTTTTCCTTATCTCTGTTGTAAAAGGGCGACCCCTAATTTCAAAGCAGTGCCCCTTAGTTCTTGACTCCCCCACAAGAGGAAACATCCTTTCCAAGTCGCCCTTGTCAAGACCGTTCAGGATCTTATATACTTCAATCAAGTCTTCCCTCACTTTTTTAAACTCCAGTGAAAACAAGCCCAGTCTGTCCAACCTTTCCTCATAAGATAACCAGCTCATTCCAGGTATCAATTGAGTAAACCTCCTCTGAATCGCCTCCAACATATTTACATCCTTCCTTAAATAAGGAGAACAGAACTGCATACAGTATTAGCGATGTGGTCTCACCAATACCCACTGAAGCATAACATCCTTACTTTTATTT
This sequence comes from Heterodontus francisci, assembly GCF_036365525.1. Taxonomy (NCBI): domain Eukaryota; kingdom Metazoa; phylum Chordata; class Chondrichthyes; order Heterodontiformes; family Heterodontidae; genus Heterodontus; species Heterodontus francisci. Next base: position 20,199,972 of record NC_090387.1, on the reverse strand, counting down.
TCAATTCCTCTTGTAATAAAGGATAGCCTTCTCTATTACTTGCTGTACCTGCATACTAATGTTTTGTGACTCATGCACTTTTTCTTTTTTGGCCTCCTTGTATCGAGAGACAATGGGTAAGTGCCTAGAGGTGGGCAGTGGTTTATGAAGCAGCACCTGGAGTGGCTATAAAGGCCAATTCTAGAGTGACAGACTCTTCCACATGTGCTGCAGATAAAATTGGTTGTCGGGGCTGTTACACAGTTGGCTCTCCCCTTGCGCTTCTGTCTTTTTTCCTGCCAACTGCTAAGTCTCTTCGACTCACCACTCTTTAGCACCCCCTTTATGGCTGTCCGCCAGCTCTGGCGATCACTGCTAACTGACTCCCACGACTTGTGATCAATGTCACAGGACGTCATGTCACGTTTGCAGACGTCTTTAAAGCGGAGACATGGACAGCCGATGGGTCTGAAACCAGTGACGAACGTGCTGTACAGTGTGTCCTTGGGGATCCTGCCATCTTCCATGCGGCTCACAAGGCCAAGCCATCTCAAACGTCGCTGGTTCAGTAGGGTGTATATGCTGGGGATGTTGGCCGCCTCGAGGACTTCTGTGTTGGAGATACAGTCCTGCCACCTGATGCCAAGGATTCTCCGGAGACAGCAAAGATGGAATGAATTGAGACGTCGCTCTTGGCTGACATACGTTGTCCAGGCCTCGCTGCTGTAGACCAAGGTACTGAGGACACAGGCTGATGCACTCGGACTTTTGTGTTCCATGTCAGTGCACCATTTTCCCACACTCTCTTGGCCAGTTTGGACATAGCAGTGGAAGCCTTTCCCATGCACACTTTGATTTCTGCATCGAGAGACAGGTTACTGGTGATAGTTGAGTCTAGGTAGGTGAATTCTTGAACCACTTCCGGAGTGTGGTCACCAATATTGATGGATGGAGCATTTCTGGCGTCCTGTCCCATGATGTTCGTTTTCTTGAGGCTGATGGTTAGGCCAAATTCGTTGCAGGCAGCCGCAATCCTGTCGATGAGTCTCTGCAGACACTCTTCAGTGTGAGATGTTAATGCAGCATCGTCAGCAAAGAGGAGTTCCCTGATGAGGACTTTCAGTACTTTGGTCTTCGCTCTTAGATGGGCAAGGTTGAACAACCTGCCATCTGATCTTGTGTGGAGGAAAATTCCTTCTTCTGAAGACTTGAACGCATGTGAGAGCAGCAGGGAGAAGAAGATCCCAAACAGTGTAGGTGAGAGAAAACAGCCCTGTTTCACGCCACTCAGGATAGGAAAGGGGTCTGATGAGGCGCCGCTATGCTGAATTGTGCCTTTCATATTGTCATGGAATGAGGTGATGATACTTAGTAGCTTTGGTGGACATCCGATCTTTGGTAGTAGTCTGAAGAGACCACGTCTGCTGACGAGGTCAAAGGCTTTGGTGAGATCTATGAAAGCAACGTAGAGGGGCATCTGTTGTTCGCGGCATTTCTCCTGTAGCTGGCGAAGGGAGAGCAGCATGTCAATGGTGGCTCTCTCTGCTCAAAAGCCACACTGTGCCTCAGGATAGACATGCTCAGCCAGCTTCTGGAGACTGTTTAAAGCGACTCGAGCAAAAACCTTCCCCTCTATCCTGAGCAGGGAGATTCCACGGTAGTTGTTGCAGTCACCGCGGTCACCCTTGTTCTTATAGAGGGTGATGAGATTGGCATCGCGCACGTCCTGTGGTACTGCTCCCTCATCCCATGCACTAGTACACCTAGATCCCTCTGCACTTTGGAATTTTGCAGTCGTTCTCCGTTTAAGTAATACTCTGCTTTTTTATTCTTCCTGTCAAAGTGAACAACTTCACATTTTCCCACATGGTACACCATCTGCCAGATTTTTGTCCACTCACTCAACCTATCTATATCAGTCTGCAACCTCCTTATGTCCTCTTCACAACATACTTTCCTACCTATCTTTGTGTCATCTGCAAATTTAGCTACCATGCCATCGCTCCCCTCAACTAAGTCATTGATATGAATTGTAAAATGTTGAGGCCACAGCACAGGTCCCTGTGGGACTCCACTCGTCACATCCTGCCAATCGAAAAAGATCCCATTTATGCATACTCTCTGTTTTCTGCCAGCCAGCCAATCTTCTATCCATGCTAATATGTTACCCCCTACACCATGAGCTCCTACTTTGTGCAATAACCTTTTATGTGGCACCTTGTCAAATGCCTTTTGGAAATCTAAATACAGTACGTCAACTGGCTCCCCTTTATCACAGCGCATGTTACTCCTTCAAAGGACTCCAATAAATTGGTTAAACATGATTTCCCTTTCATAAAACCATGCTGACTATTCCCGATTACCTTGAGTTTTTCTAAGTGCCCAGTTATAGCCTTCTTAATGATCGATTCTAATACCTTCCCCACGGCAGACGTCAAGCTAACTGGTCTATAGTTACCTGTTTTCTGCCTCCCCACAGTGCACATTGGTATTCAGAGCCATGATGGCACAAACAGGTTTCCATGGCAGCTAGCTGAGATTGCATGACAGCAGTCTGAGCATCCACTGATGCACTCAGTTGTCGGGTGGATGTTGCTTGAGCTGCAATGGAAGCTGAGACATCAGCCATCAGGTGCTGCATCATGGTTGATTCCAAGGGTGTATTGATGGAGGTGACCACCCATTCCATGATGGAAAGGTTTGGCTCCAAGTTCTGAGCAAATCCCTGGTGCCAAACTACTCCGTGTTCCTTGACCTTGTACTCAGGCTTTCTGGCAGGCTTTCAAGTGCTTATGGCTGTGTAGCTTGGCCCATCAAAGTCATCATCTGAGTCCTCTGTTGCAGAACTAGTGTGTGAACTTGCCCTCCAGTGAACTGGCACCTACACTATCCTTTCCCACTACCCTGGCTGCAGCACATTTGTGCCCAATGTCTCACCATATGCAGATCCTGGCTCTATCATATCCTCTAAATTACGTGCAGTGTAGGTATCTAAGCTAGTGGCTATGTGACATTGTTTCTTCATCTTCACTGTCTTCTTGCTCTTCCTCCACTTCCCACACATGTTGCAGTTCTTGGGTATCTGAAATTAAACAGAGACAAAGGTTCAGTTGTGTTGAGAGGAGAGTGGAAAGTAAGAAGTTCATGTTTATATCACTGCAGCTTATATGTCAGACGAGAATGAGGGATGAGAGCGAAGTGGATAGTGGGAAGGAGAACTGGGCATGAGAATACTGTCATTTTCAATGAATTCAACCCCTCTGGTGACCATGGGCTCAGCAATAGCCCTTCCCATAATAGCCAGCACTGTCTCCTCCATGGGGGTTAGTACATGAAGTTGCGCATCTCCAATTACTTCCTACATTCTCCTGCGAGAGAGAGGGAAGTGTGTCAATGAGTGTTATGCAATTTGTTTGAGTGATATGGCAGATGTGTTTGAATAGCTACCAGTTTATGCAAGCTGTGAGGTGTAGATTTGAGACTTGCGGCAGTGCTAACTGTGTAAGGGTGAGGTGAGGCTATGAATTTTACATATGAGTCCTGATCGATAGAGATTGTCGGTGGGTGAGTGATGGGAATGTGGTGAATGAGGGGCTGCTGAGGTTATGGGTGCACCACTGCACCAAATGACTGCTCATTCTCGGTGATTTCAATCTTCATCTCAACTCATCACGTTCCCTCTCCTCTGTGATCACTGCTCGCTTATGCTTCCTAAATCTCTCCCTCCATGTAAACTCCCCAACCCATATTCACAGTCGCCCCTTTGACCTTGCCATCTCACGTGGCCTTTCTAGTCACATCTTATCAATTACAGGTAAGGCATCTCTGATCACTTCTTTGTATCACTCTTCACCCACATCCCCTTTCCATACCCCAACCCTAACTTATTCTGTATCTGTCGCTGGAAAAAACTATCCCCCAATTCATTTACAACTGCACTATCAAAATCACAACTGTCTTACCTTTGGCCATCCATTCGCCACAACATTTCTGCAGCTACTGATTTGCTCAACCGCACCCTCATCTCCACCTTCAATGTTCTAGTCCCGAATAAAAAGATCAGTTTCTTTCACGCTGGCCATTCGCCATTACAGCTCTAATCTCCACTCCCTTAAGTCCAAGGGGCGTAGACTTGAAAGGATATGCTGGACAAGGAGTTTAGCTATCCACTGCCAGATATGGCTGGACCGCATAAAACACAATCGGGTTCTGTTCTCGTCTGCTAAAACTGCTCACTATTCCAGGATTGTCTTGGAATACATATATAACCCCTGGCTTCTTTGCTCTAATGCAAACTGTCTTTTTAAACCTCTCTCCTCTGTCCCCTCCACCCTCACCTCCAACAAGTGCAAGGACCTCACAGACTTCTTTGTTACTAAGGTCGAGATCAGCTGCCTCTACCGTGTCCCTCCCTTCCACTAGCCCACCTAGCCAAACGTTCTCTAATGTTCCCCACAGCCCTTGCCCTGAACTTGCATCTTTCTATAGTTTTTCTCCTATCTCAACTCATTCCATCTCTGAGCTCATCTTGTCCATGAAACCCACCTCCCGTTCTCTCGGTCCTATTCCCAGTAAACTGCTGATCACCCAACTTCCCCTCCTGGTCCCCATGTTAACCAAGCTTTTGGTCATTTGACCTAATATCTCTTTATGTGGCTCGGTGTCGTACTTTGTTTTCTAATGCTCCTGTGAAGTGCCTTGGGACGTTTATAACGTTATAGGTGTTATATAAATATAAATCGTTGTTGTTGGCAGTCTATAGCCTCAACCACCTGTTACAATTAGGTGAGAAAGGGGTCTAGGGTTCCCTTCCGGCCTTCACCTGGTCTTACTGTAACAGGGTTTAATTTTAAACACACCATGTTTTTAGCTTCTCCTTGGTGAATCCTTGTTCACCGCTTTTTGATTTTAAGGCAAAGAAACCAGCACAAATAGGTTTTCTTAGGTTTAAAGAAGAAAAGCTGAAATTTATTAAATTTAAACTTAAACTCTAATTCTGTTAACACCTATGGATACACGACGCGCCCCACGCTAGCATGCATACGCGATACACGCATGCAAATCGAGACAGAAAAGAGCAGAAGAAAAATAAAGTGGAAAAGTCTGAGGCAATATCTGAAGAGTTGTTGTTACGGTTCTTGAAGCTCACTGTAGAGTCCCTAATTGTAGGTAGATCTTACTTTTTGTTGGGGTGCCGTATTCTTCTTAAGCCTTGTTTGATATAGGAGACTTTTCTCTCTTGAGGTTCATGTATCTTCAGTGGATTCAGAGGCTTGTGAGAAAGAGATGGGAGTAGACAGGAGAGATCTTCTTGGTCCAGGAGCGAACAGCTTTCTGCCTTCAAACTCTCTGTGGCCAGTTCACAAGAAAACCCTGGAACATCCAGGTAGTCATGTGACCAGCTAGTCTAACCAACCCTGACCCTTGTGGATTGTATCCTCCTTAACAGGTGCTGAAATGCGCTTCCTCATCTTCAATGTCTGTTAGTATGTAAAAAAAATTTCCAGCCACGGCTGATCTGTTTAACAAATCATTTCCTCACTCCAACAACAGTTAAAAATCAATGTTTATGATAAAATTGATGTGCCTCATTCTTGGCAGGTGGGGGCCTAGCATGCCACCTATACACCCAGTGGAATGAAATGCGATTTGAGAAAAGCGCATTTCATTAAAAGGGTTGACAAAAAGATATAAAATGCAGTAAAAAAACATGCATTTCTCTCATTCATTCACAAATCCTAAAACATATTAAACTTGCCCCTTTTTGGCATCCCAATGAACATGTGGTTTTGGGGAAGTTTCTCTTCTATTTGCTCAGTTCTGTGACTGCCTAGGGATCTTTGATGGTTATGTTTAATTAGCCCTGAGTTGGAATTTTTTTTTGTGGGAGAGTCAGTAGAGGGCTGGTCTATCCTGAACTCTCTTTCAGTGCTTTGTTGAGTCATGCAAAGGCTTTTGACTTTAGGGGGATGGTTTTTTTTTCCCTGACTGTGGGGGAGGATACTTTGCTAATTTCTCCTTTGTCTGCTGGGACACCCCTGCCTGAAGGTATTTGTGCAGACTCTAATGCATTCCCCTGTGACACTTCAACTAGGTGAGGCATCACCTTCATGGTTTCTCTGCCCCCTAGAGGTCTTTTTTGTCACTGCAGATCCCTGTAAATGCTGTTATCAGCTCTGCTGGGGTGCTTCTCGTGTCTGCATTTACGTAGGAGGATGTGGGATCTAACTTTTCATATTTTTCGGGTTGGCTGACGAGATAGTAGGGGTTTCCATCTGGGATTCCCCCCAGACTTCCTTTAATCTGCCCTCTTGGTCACTTTTTCCCTTTCTCTTTCTAAACTTTTGCTAGCCTTGTGCCTGCTTGTCCCCTTTTGTTCTCAGCAGGTATCCCTTACAGTTAACCAGCCCTATGCTGGAGGGGCCTCCTAACAGCAGTACAGGACTTAAGGGTTCAGGTTTCCCCTCAACCTGGCACATGTGGCAACTCCTGCAGTACTCCAACACATTTTTGTGGAGTTTTGGCCAGTCAAACTGCTGTCTTATGCGGGCTTTGGTCTTTCATATACTGGCATGTACAGCCACTGTAGTCTCATGGGCCCTTCCTCATAGTTCGCTCCAGTACCTCTGCGGCACCACTAACTGGTGAACTACTGTCCACTCCTTGCTCTCAGGTCTGTGAGGCAAACTCCATTTCCTCATCAGTACCTCATTCTTTAAATAGTAGCAATCGGGGACTCCCTCTGCTTCACTTTCAGACTGGACAGCCTGTGCTAACTCTCGCAATACTGGGTCAGCTCACTGAGCCTCAGCTAGGGAAAATCCATTTAATTCATTCCCTGGGTCTTCTAACTTGCCAAAGAAATTGTCAGACAGACAGACCTGGTCATCTGCCTGCAGTGTCAGTGCAGTTTCCTCTGGAGGAGCTGGTTTGATCATGGCCTGATCCACTACACATTCAGGGAAACTGCAGGAGTCTGTCTCCCGCCACTGCCCTGTCTCTCTGACCTCCTGCAGACTTTCTTTCACAACTAGGGGGGCTACCATCTTTACCCCCGCCAGATCATTACCTAGGAGCAGGTCAACCCCATCCACTTGCCAGCTAGGGACCATCTCTACAGTCACCAATACCGAAACTAGCTGCACCCGAAGTACAGGTACAGGCGTACACTGCCCTCCAATACCATTCACCACCATTTTGGTGTTCACTGCACTCTCTGGGAGAAAGGTCAGGCCTTTTCCCAGGAGAAGGTATCTAGTGGCCCACGTGTCCAGAGAATTACTATGGGCTTGCCAGCCCCACTCGAGGGGTAGGGGGTTACTTTCCCTTCAGACACAAAACCTTGATAACCCTCAGGAATCTTATTAAATTTTCCTGCACTTGCAGCCGTAAGCTTCCTGGGTCTCACTCTTACCGCAGTTAAAGCCACAGCTTATTCTACTGTGCTTTCCATCAGGGTCTCTTCTTCACTAGCGGGTGTGCCCTGATTAACCCTATAGGTTTTCCCTTTAGTTTCCAGCAGTCAGCTTTTAAATGCCCTGCTTTATTACAATGGAAGCACACAGGTCTCCGGGTCTCGCTCTTGCTCACAGCACCTTCCTTTTTGGCTAGAGGAGGGCCCCCATGTCTCCTGCTTTCCTTTGTCTCCCAGGACCGCTTGGGCTCCTATCACCTTCCCACCCTTTGTCCTTTTTGGATTTGTGGGGATGACTAGGAAAGGTTCTCCCCTGGGAAGCTGACTTATAAATTAAAGCAAACTCATCAGCAAGAACGGTCATTTGCCAGGCTCTGTGAACCTGCTGCTCCTCTACATGGGTCTTTATGGAGAGTGGGAGAGAGTGTTTAAGTTCCTCTAACTGAATTACTTCTCTGAGATTCTCATAGCTGAGCTGTACTTTAACAGCCCTCAGCTGTCAAAAGCCAGCTGCTTACTTTTTTCAAACTCCAGATAAGTTTGATTAGTTTGCTTTTTGAGGGTTCTAAACGTTTGGTGATAGGCTTCGGGTACTAATTCATCTGCCCCGAGGATAGCATTTTTGGTCAGTTCATAATTTGATGAACTCTCATCTGGTAATAGGGAATAAACCTCATGGGTTTTTCCAGTTCATTTGCTTTGTAGTCAAAGAGAAGAGATCTCAGCTGGTCATTTTAGCTGCCTTGCCAGTTTCTCAAAAGACACTAAAAATTATTCTACATCTTCCTCATTGAATTTTGGAATTAATTGAGCTAGTTTTAACAATTCTGCACTGAGCCCTGAATTATGTTCCTCTATATTGGCTGTGCTTTCACTGGGGTTACTCTGTCGCCCCGTAGTTAACTCAAGCTGCTTCAGCTCTCTTTCTTCGCATTCTTTCTGGAATATTCTTTCTTTCTCTCTTCTCTCTCTCTCTCTCTCTCTTGTTCCTTCTCCCGTCTTTCATTTTCTTCATGTTCCTTCTGGAAGGCTCTCTCTTTTTCCCTCTCCTGTCTTTTTCTCTTTCCCTATCTTCGAAATCAAGTTTCATTTGTTCTAACTGTATCTTTGCTAGCAGTACCCTGTCTGGGTTTGCTTCTAATCCTGTTTCTGCTTCTTCAGATTCAAGGGAAAAATGATTGGCCACTAGCCTTAGGAGTTCAGACTTCCTAGCCTTGCCATGTACAGTGATCCCACACTGCTCAGCCATTTTCCTCAACTCCCGCATAGACAGTGCTTTTAACTTATCCCAAGTTACTATACCCTGGCTTGGAGAGTTACTAGCTTCAGTTGCAGAGATGTTAGTATTCAAGCACACAGAACCACAGGAATACCTGTATTGAAATCTTGCTCTTTTTTTGATTGGGAACAATTTGGCTTCCTACTTCCAATTTCTCTCGTTTGTTTGTGGGTCACCCAAATTTCCGTTATGACCAGGTGAGAAAGAGGTCTAAGGTTCCCTTTCAGCCTTCACCTGGTCTTACTGTAAAACGGTTTCACCGCTTTCCAATTATAAGGCAAAGAAACCAGCAGAAAAAGGCTTTCTTAGGTTTAAAGAAGAAAAGTTGAAATTTATTAAACTTAAACTCTAATTCGGTTAATACCTATGGACACACACCATGCCCCTTGATTGTACGTAGATCTTGCTTTTCGTTGGGGCCCAATATTCTTCTTAAACCTTGTTTGTTGTCGGAGACTTTTCTCTCTTGGGGTTTATGTGTCTTCAATGGATTCAGATGCTTGTGAGAAAGAGATGGGAGCAGACTGGAGAGATCTTCTCAGTCCAGGAGCAAACAGCTTTCTGCCTTCAAACTCTCTGTGGCCAGTTCACAAGAAAACCCTGGAACATCCAGGTAGTCATGTGACCAGCTAGTCTAACCAACCCTGACCCTTGTGGATTGTATCCTCCTTAACAGGCCCTGCAATGTGCTTCCTCACCTTCGATGTCTGTTAGTATGTAAAAAAAAATGTTCCAGCCACAGCTGATCTGTTTAACAAGTCATTTCCTCACTCCAACAACAGTTAATAATCAATGTTCATGACAAAATAGGTGTGCCTCATTCTTGGCAGGTGGGGGCTGAGCATGACACATGGTTTGAGATTGTTTATTCCTACTGCTGTCTGAAGTCAAGGAAGATAATGTGATATAACCAGTAAAATAAAGTGCTCAGATATTCAACACAGAAACTTCAATTGTAATGAGCAATTTATTGACCACACGAGTTGTCAGAGAGGCTGAACCTGAGGGAAAATTACTTGCCGTCAAACTTAATAAGAAGCTTATTCATCCTTAAATCCAGAGCCTCATGTGAGTGACTGGAGATTTTTTTCCTCTGAAAGTCATATTCTGTGAAGTTGATTCAAATGATTTGAAACCCTACAGTCCATAGAAACAGTAACCTTGCAATTAATTCACACCCTAATATCCCCTCTCCCCTCCTCCACGGCGGCTGGCAGAGGATCGGGAGGGGTTGTTATTTCACTTTTAATTTGTGTGCTGATGCATGCTAATCAGCTAAAACCATTTCAGCTTTTATTAGCTGGAACTGTAATGTCAGTTGCACGTTTGAACAGTTCGATCAAACCAGATATTTTACTCTTGGGCTTCTCTATGTATAAGTAGAAACTGCACACAGTGAATTTTGTAAATGTTTTTAAAGTGGCACAGAAAAAAATGAACCAACAGCTGATAATTAGAGGTTTTACATTTAAAAAAAAGTGAATTTGCATCTTTTATATTTCGGTAGATGTAATTATAAGCTGAGCAAATTCAGAGAACGTTTCACAACATTGGAATAATTTTTCATCTTTAGTTCAACTTCCCACATTGGGATTATATATTGGGAATTCAGTCACATGCCCCCCCCCGCCACTGTATGATTTTTCATCTATTAGAAAATGAATGACCATCAAATTGTGAGGGGTATGCCTGAATTCTCAATATATGCTCCTGTTGCATTAAGCTCTGTGCCAGGAGTATCAAAGATACTGATTCGCCCTATAAGGGCTGAAATTTCATGTTAGATAAATTATTGGAGCTAGCACATATACAGCACTTCACAGTTGGTGCTCTGCAGAGACATTCCCAGTTTTTCCTGCTGTCCCCTCAATTATTTAGTGCTAGTGCACTGCCAGTGTGATTTGTGCCTTGTTTTGAAAATACAAATTCCGGAGGGAACAGGATCTTCTGGACAGGAGCAGAGCTCCTTAAAGTGACACCTGCACTTTCTGTTGGTGACAAAATTTGAATTTGTGTGTGTACTGTTGTGTATAGCGCTGAGATGAGATAGGGGTCTGCTAAAGTCCAGGAGTCAAGAAAGACAGCCATGCCAGATGAAAGGTCTTGATGATAACAATGCAGCAGTAAATCTGAAAACAAACAATCAAATACAAATTGGGGTATTCCAGAGAAAAAAGCAATACAGCAACACAAAAAAAAACAAAATGATGATTCATCTCACCAAAACATTATATGTGACAGTTATAAACAACTTCCAATGGTTGTGTAATTTTAGAATGTATTTTCCTTTTGTTTTAATGTGCGCACAGCGTTGATCTTACAGCACATCACCTCAGTATTCCCAGACAGCAAGCACATTCCCCCTACTTGTCTCTTCCCCCCCCCCCCCCCCACCCATTGAATGCACTAATAAGGCTGGGGCAAGATGCATCAGAAGTCTCCTGCACCCTACACCATTCCCATCAGAAAATCTGGAGTAAGTGCAATTCCAGCTCATCGAGTTGCACCCAAGTTTTCTGCTCCCATTATGCCTGTGCCAATAATGCAGTCACAGTGCAATGTTATTGAGATAAAAGATCCATATAAAACGGATGCACAATACTTATGAAAAAAGCATTTTACAGACAAACCATTTTACAGACAATTCTGTTAGTCCTAGAGCTACTGATGCTGAATAATGTGTTGCAAGTACAATGTGTTTTACTCCCCAATTACAGGGTGAAGATCCAAGGGGCCACAGTGGAAGTTTATAAGCAAAATGGGACACTCATGCAGTTCCATTTCTGTCATACATACAAAAGTTAACGTAAAGCAGACCTTCTTCCGTATATACATTTTTGACAAATATTGTCATTTAATGTTACTTGTTCATCTAGAAAGGTTTACACAGCATTGGAGCTTTAGTAAAACAGCATGAGCTTTCATCAAATAGAAAGAGAAACTGTCAGTGCCAGAAAACAGAAAATGGCAGTACTGTACATAAGGTCAGTCAATAACTGACAGAAAAGACCCATTAAAATTCTAGCCTGAGCTCCTTTATATCTAATCTTTGATATTAAAAGTACAATGCAGTAGATCTCCACTGAGTTTTCGATGGTCTTTTATTATTAAATAATTCTACAACAATCATAATTTTTTCAGTAGATTATATAGATGAAAAAATCTGTAATTTCTGCCAATTGTTAATAGATTACGTCCAGTTAAAGGTTTGTATTGGTGTGACAAAGTATACTAATTATTATGGTAAAAATGTGGGAGGTCATGAGGAGTCAGATATATGCATTTATCATATTTTCTGTATGAGATCAATATTGACTCATCCGCACAATCTTCAAGCTGCAAGTGCCTTAGTACTATAAGGAACACTTAACCTATGTCACCTTGGAAGCACTGAGGTCCTGCTGTAAAGTTTCATAATAATAGATAATTACAACCAGTTACCAAGAGCAGTGCAACTGGCTTTCACATCATTGCAGGGCAAAAATATCATTCTTAAATGGATATTATGTACAGATTCAGATAGAGGGAAAGCATATACGTGAACTAGCTATCAAGACAAAAATATTAATGAAAACAAAAAAACAGGTTGCAGTTATAGAGTAATTTGACATTGAAAATTTCCCAAAGCACTTTACCAAGGAGAAGAAAATAACTAAGAATAGATAAGTGAACAAGCACCAAGACAATGTCATCTGCCCCTATCCATTAGGAGCTTCATGTATCAGTAGTGACAGGTTCTCAGCAGCTCTTTAGCTTTGAGCCACTCTGAGGGGTCAGTAAGTGTCCTGGGCACACACACCCCTCCCATGTTCAGGAGCAGCATGTACCCTGAGACTGCTCAGGTGTTGTGTCTGCTGAATGGTGACCAATGCTGCGAGGTGTGAGGTCTTCAGTGATGAGGTCGCAGATGTCTATGACCATCTGCCTGGAGAGACACAGTCTCCTGAGAAACTGGGTCTCAGTCATCTCCAAGTAGCTCCGTCTTTGGCGGTAGATCCTGTGATGGAGGTATGGCCTCCCTGTCCTTCCTTTCACTTTTTCCTCTCCTGTGCCTTCCTGCTGCTCGGGTTTCCGTCCCTAAGACCTAGACAGCCCTAAGACCTGTCTGGAGTGTTGGGAGATGCACTCACCTTGTTAGAATGAATGAGATCGATGAAACCTTTACAGCACTGGGGATCCAGGTTCTTCTCCTTTCGTTTCTGCCGCTGACAGCGGAATCCCTCCTCTCCCTCATACCCTCCAACATTAAATCAAGGTCGGTATCAATGAACCGAGGGGCAGCACTGCCCTGGATATCAGGCCGCCGGCTCTCCTGACTCCTCTCATTTCCCTCATGCAGTGGAAGGCTTTTGCACAAACCGCAGATCTCTCCCTCAGGGCAACCAGTGGCCTCAGTGACAGCTGCCACGGGGGCCTGAATTTTCGAGGCCCCCTGCAGCTGGGAACTAAGGCAGGGGTGCCCGAAAATATCGGCGCCAGGTGTCAGTTTCAAGACGCTCTTCCCAGCGCCGGCAATATTCAGCAGACTGTGAGAAGGGTGCGACATGGATTCCACTCTCCTCCCAATTGAGGCCAATTAAAGCTCATTAAGAGCTTGTCAAGGTTTGAAGTTGAATATTTTAAAGAGGCACAAAGGTAACATGCGCCTTCTGAAAGAGATCAGCTGAAGGGAGGTGGATAAAGAGTGAGAGCCAGTCGTGGCTGCCCCATAAAAGGGTCAGTGGGGCAAAGAGGAACTCAGTTCTTGGTAAGGGATGCCCCTGGCATTGTGTAGGTGACAGGGAGAGTAGGCATTAAGTGACCGGGCATTGAGCGGGGTTGGTAACTCGAGCATTGTAGGGGCAGAGAGTAGGGGGCAAGGCTGCCAAGAACATTTGGGCAGCCACCTGCCCAGAAAGAAATCTGCAGGTGGAAATAGGGGCACAACTCTCAGATTCTGGGCCCAGTGGTGATGAGGGGCAACCCTCCACAGGAAGGACGGAAACCCGAGCAGCAGGAAGGCACAGGAGAGGAAAAAGTGAAAGGAAGGACAGGGAGGCCATACCTCCATCACAGGATCTACCGCCAAAGACGGAGCTACTTGGAGATGACTGAGACCCAGTTTCTCAGGAGACTGTGTCTCTCCAGGCAGATGGTCATAGACATCTGCGACCTCATCACTGAAGACCTCACACCTCGCAGCATTGGTCACCATTCCCTGCTAGGGGCCATCAAAGTAACTGCAGCCTTGAAATTCTTTGCCTCTGGCTCCTTCCTAGGATCTGCAGCAGATCTTAGTGGCATCTTGCAAGCAGCAGCACACCACTGCATGTCACAGGTCACTGATACTCTCTTTGCCAGAACTGGACTGTACATTCACTTCACAAGGGAGGTGGCCTCGCAGGTACAGAGGCAATGGGTTTCACCGCCATTGCTGGATTCCCCAGGTGCGGGCCATCATCAATTGCACCCTTGTGGTCATCAAGGCACCCAGTGAGATTCATCAACAGGAAGGGCTTTCAATCCTTCAATGTTCAACTGGTCTGTGATCACAAAAAGAGCTTTCTCCATGTATGTGCTCACTTTCCTGGCAGCTGCCATGACTCCTTCATCCTTCGCCAGTCCAGGCCGCCTCAAATCTTCATGCCAACCATAAAGTGCATGGATGGATCCTAAAGGACAAGGGGTATCCCTTGAAGACATGGCTATTGACTCTTCTACGGGAGTACCAGATAGCGGCACAGAAGCAAAGTAGCCAGAGCCACTTGCTCACTTGGACAACCATTGAGCAGGCTATTGGACTGCTGAAGATGCGATTCCGGTGCCTGGACTGGTCGGGTGGCGTCATCCAATACCCTCCTGCAAGGATTTCGATCACTGTGGTGGTCTGCTGCCTTTTCCATAACATGACCTACCAGAGAGGTGTGGACTCAAGGGCAACTAGGGATGGTCAACAAATATAGCCTTGCCAGTGCCTCTCACATCCCATGAAAGAATATAAAAAAAGGACCTTGAGGACCGTGAGGACCTGGAAGGAGAATGCTCATCGGGGGAAGAGCAGAAACAGGAGATAAGAGAGGAGGAGGAAGTGGAGCCTGAGGAAGATGGCACAGAACAGAGAGGAGTCCCTGCTGCACAAAGAGGTGGCCAGGCATAGCTCGGGGTGTGAACGACTTGTGAGGATGCCATGACTGTCAGGCATCTCCTGATTCAGGAAGGTTTCAACTGAGTCTCTCTGACACAGGTTGAGGGATAGGGCATGTAAGGGAGTCTGAGATAATTCTTTCTTTTTTTCCTTTTGGGCCTCCTTATCTCGAGAGACAATGGATATGCGCCTGGAGGTGGTCAGTGGTTTGTGAAGCAGCGCCTGGAGTGGCTATAAAGGCCAATTCTGGAGTGACAGGCTCTTCCACAGGTGCTGCAGAGAAATTTGTTTGTCGGGGCTGTTGCACAGTTGGCTCTCCCCTTGCGCCTCTGTCTTTTTTCCTGCCAACTACTAAGTCTCTTCGACTCGCCACAATTTAGCCCTGTCTTTATGGCTGCCCGCCAGCTCTGGCGAATGCTGGCAACTGACTCCCACGACTTGTGATCAATGTCACACGATTTCATGTCGCGTTTGCAGACGTCTTTATAGCGGAGACATGGACGGCCGGTGGGTCTGATACCAGTGGCGAGCTCGCTGTACAATGTGTCTTTGGGGATCCTGCCATCTTCCATGCGGCTCACATGGCCAAGCCATCTCAAGCGCCGCTGACTCAGTAGTGTGTATAAGCTGGGGGTGTTGGACGCTTCAAGGACTTCTGTGTTGGAGATATAGTCCTGCCACCTGATGCCAAGGATTCTCCGAAGGCAGCGAAGATGGAATGAATTGAGACGTCGCTCTTGGCTGGCATACGTTGTCCAGGCCTCGCTGCCGTAGAGCAAGGTACTGAGGACACAGGCCTGATACACTCGGTCTTTTGTGTTCCGTGTCAGTGCGCCATTTTCCCACACTCTCTTGGCCAGTCTGGACATAGCCTTACCCATGCGCTTGTTGATTTCTGCATCTGGAGACAGGTTACTGGTGATAGTTGAGCCTAGGTAGGTGAACTCCTGAACCACTTCCAGAGCGTGGTCGCCAATATTGATGGATGGAGCATTTCTGACGTCCTGCCCCATGATGTTCGTTTTCTTGAGGCTGATGGTTAGGCCAAATTCATTGCAGGCAGACGCAAACCTGTCGACGAGACTCTCCAGGCACTCTTCAGTGTGAGATGTTAAAGCAGCATCGTCAGCAAAGAGGAGTTCTCTGATGAGGACTTTCCGTACTTTGGACTTCGCTCTTAGACGGGCAAGGTTGAACAACCTGCCCCCTGATCTTGTGTGGAGGAAAATTCCTTCTTCAGAGGATTTGAACGCATGTGAAAGCAGCAGGGAGAAGAAAATCCCAAAAAGTGTGGGTGCGAGAACACAGCCCTGTTTCACACCACTCAGGATAGGAAAGGGCTCTGATGAGGAGCCACCATGTTGAATTGTGCCTTTCATATTGTCATGGAATGAGGTGATGATACTTAGTAGCTTTGGTGGACATCCGATCTTTTCTAGTAGTCTGAAGAGACCACGTCTGCTGACGAGGTCAAAGGCTTTGGTGAGATCAATGAAAGCAATGTAGAGGGGCATCTGTTGTTCACGGCATTTCTCCTGTATCTGACGAAGGGAGAACAGCATGTCAACGGTCGATCTCTCTGCACGAAAGCCACACTGTGCCTCAGGGTAGACGCGCTCGGCCAGCTTCTGGAGCCTGTTCAGAGCGACTCGAGCAAAGACTTTCCCCACTATGCTGAGCAGGGAGAATGCACGGTAGTTGTTGCAGTCACCGCGGTCACCTTTGTTTTTATAGAGGGTGATGATGTTGGCATCGCGCATGTCCTGGGGTACTGCTCCTTCGTCCCAGCACAGGCATAGCAGTTCATGTAGTGCTGAGAGTATAGCAGGCTTGGCACTCTTGATTATTTCAGGGGTAAACACATAGTGTTAACACATCCATGGAAGACGCAGCCTGAAACATCTAATCACTTACCACCAATGATGAAGCACATCTGCCCAGAGGCTTTGCCCTCAGCAAGGAGATCACGTTATGTCTTTCACCACCTCAAACCACTTTTCTTGTCACGGCAGCAATAAAAGGAGTCCCAGACATGTGCCTTAACTTGGCATAATTTATAAAGTGTACAGAGAGGAAATCAGTTCACAGAGACAGTAGCAAGCCACCCCATGTGACATGGTGCCTTCCACACTCAACCACCCCTAAGCAATTCTCCCCTTATGGCCTTGGAGACTTGCCTCGGCTTGTGGCTGAAATGTTCGTGGCGGTCGTTCTCGTCATGGAGATGTCAATGGGGGCAACTTCAGTGGCTGCTGCACCTGCAACTTTCAGGGGCAGCCTCCATTACTTGGCTCAGCTGCACAGATGGTCCCTCAGTCAGAGGGGCCAAGGAGGCTGAGGATGTTGGGGGCACTGAGAGGGGTGGCTTGCTCACCCTCCTCGATGATATCCTCAACCCATCCCAGATGATCCAGATGCCTGGCAGAGGACACCAGCTGGGGCAAAGCTGGCATCCCCTCCAAGGATCCCTGTGCCATCAGTGCCATTGACCAGTCCAAGCTATCCAGCATCTCATAGATCCCGTGGACATCAGTGCACAGTTTCTGCATTTAGTCCAGGTGCTGCTGCATATGGCTATCCAAGAGATTGGCCACTTTCTCTCTGAAGGAGCTCATGTGCTCATAGCCCTCCCATCTTCAGGCAGTACATGCACCCTGAGGCTCCTCAGGTGTTGTGTCTGCTGGAGGGTGAAAGCTCTGAGACCTGTGCAGAGGGTTGGGGATGCACTCGCCTTGCCAGAATGTATGAGGTTGTTGTACGTTTTTTGACACTGGATCCAACATCTCATTGTCTCACTTCTGCCACTCACGGCAGTAGCAATCTGGAGCAAGGTCTGCTTGATCTCAGCTGGTGGCCTTCTCCAGCCACCCTCTAGGAAAGGGCCTCCCTCCTCTCCCTCACAGCCTCCAATATGACATTCACGTCCACATCAATGAAACAAGGGGCAGCCCTGTGCAGGGCCCCCTGCTCTCCTGAGTCATCTGACCTGCCCTTGGATCAGTGGAAGACTTTGGCATGATGCACAGTTGCTTTTTTCAGGGTAGCTAGCAGCTCAGTGATGGCTGCCGTGGGGATACTAACTCAGTCCCACACTTGATCTGAGTCACCTCCGTTTCCCCTCTCACTGCCTCTAATTGGACTGGGAACTCATCTCTATATCAGTTAAGGGCTCACCCACATGAAAATCGTGACTTTAATCAGTTTACTACCAGAAGTGGGTTATTGACTCAAAAACAAACCCAGTTCCTGTTTCCCACCTCTGTGGTGAAAATTTAGCTCCACGAATTTGTTATTTAAAGAGTTTTGGATGCCGCGTTCATAATGTGTCCAATTAGTCTCCGTTTTCCCATATATATTTCCATTTGCAGTACTGTTAGTCGCAATCACTATGTAGGATGTGCAGAGTTAGTTACATCTGCAGAAGAGCTAATGGGATATGTGCTCTGCCAGGCCACGAATTCAGTCCTAAAACATTCCATTATACCCATATGACAAACTTCTACGAATGCAATACGATCGGGTTTACAGGTTAGTCATATGTTTCCTTTGGCTCTTTCTGTTTTACTGCCTAAAGTCTGTTACCAAAACAATCTGATTCAAAATGGATTATTGCTTTATAAGGAATAAAACTGTTAACAGTTGATTTATTTTATGTTAAAAATAATAAAACCTTTAAAAACTGTCATGCCTTTCACAATGTAAGAATGCACTGTAACTTAAATGGTGATGCTTAGATAATCCTTGATATGCTAAAGGATTTAAGGCAGAGTTTTAGGATGTGATAAATTTTCCAGGAAGAACTGATTTCATCCCTAAGTCGGTGCTATATTAGATGAATTCAGCCAGAGCTCCAGTCGTGGTGCTACAATTAGCCTCAGTATCACTGGGCCTAGGGAAAGAGAAAGCTCCACCATGGTTCCATATCTTCATCACTATCTAATGACCAGTGATGGAGCATGTATAGTCTAGGTGTGACACCCATGCTGGACTATATGATGCTCTGGTCAGGCTACGCTTTAACAACCAGGTTGACTTCAAGCTGTGAATTAACTTAATTGCACCACAGGTTTTCAGATTTTAAATTTGTATTGTCTCATATCATAACAGCCAAGGGAGTCATTTTCACTTCCATCATCTGAGCAGTAATCAGGTACAGCACATCACCACCTATTGTAGCACCCGCCTGATTTTGAATAAGCCTATGGCTACTCTCTAGCTCTCGCGAAGGTATCTGTCACTGCCTCCTTATAGGTGGCAAGCCAGCAATCTCAAGTAATGATGATTATCTGGTTCAATAATGTCCTTTAGGAAAGGAAATCTGCCATCCTTACCTGATCTGGCCTATGCGTGGCTCCAGATCCACAGCAATGTGGTTGACTCTTAAGTGCCCTCTGAAATTACCTAGAAAGCCACTGAGTTATATCAAACCTCTGCAGAAAAGTCAAATAAGAATAAAACTGGACAGACACCTGGCATCAACCTAAGCACTGGAAACAATAAAGGAATTCCTTTCCCATTGACCCTGCACAGGCCTCCTCACCTGAGGACTGCTGCCAAAATTGGGACAGCTGTCCCACAAACTAGTCAAGCATCAGCCTGACATAGTCATACTCACCAAATCATACCTTATAGCCAATCTCTCAGATTCCTCCATCACAATCCTGGGTATGTCCTGTCCGACTGGTAGGACAGGCCCACCAGAAGTGGTGGCCCAGTGGTATACAATTGGGAGGGAGTGGCCTTGGGAGTCCTCAACAGTGACTCCAGACTCCATGAAGGCTAATGGCATCTGGTCAAACATGGGCAAGGAAACCTGCTGGTTACCATCTACCACCCTCCTTCAACTAATGAATCAGTACTCCTCCATGTTGAACACCATTGGAAGAAGTACTGAGTGAAAAACCTACTTGACTTCACCCTCACCAATCTACCTGTTGTAGATGCACCTGTCCATGACAGTATTGGTAGGAGAGAACACCGCACAGTCCTTGTGGAGACAAAGTACTGTCTTCACACTGAGGACACCCTTCATCGTGTTGTGTGGTACTATCACCGTGCTGAATGGAATAGGTTCAGAACAGATCTAGTAGCTTAAAACTGGGCATCCATGAGGCACTGTGGAGCATCAGCAGCAACAGAATTATACTCCACCAAAATCTATAACCTCATGGCCTGGCATATCCTCAATCTACCATTATCATCAAGCCAGGGAACCAACCCTGGTTCAATGAGGAGTGTAGGAGAGCATGGCAAGAGCAGTCATACCTGATGCCAACCTGGTGAAGCTACAGCACAGGACTACATACATGCTAGACAGCAGAGGCAGCATGCTATAGATAGAGCTAAGTGATCCATAACCAACAGATCAGATCAAAGCTCTGCAGTCCTTCCACATCCAGTCATGATTAGTGGTTGGAAATTAAACAACCAACTGGTGGAGGAGGCTCCACAAACATCTGCATCCTCAGTGTTGGGGGAGCACTGCACACCAATGCAAAAGGCAAGGCTGAAGAATTTACAACCACCTTCAGTCAGTGCTGAGTCGATGATCCACTCCAGCCTCCTCCTAAGGTCCCCAGTTGCCAATCTTCAGGCCATTTGATTCACTCCACGTGATATCAAGAAATGGCTGAAGACACTGGATACAGCCAAGGCTATGGGCCTGGCAATGGGATGGGGTGGGGTGGGGTGGGGGTGGGGGGGGGGGTGTGGTGGGTGCTGTCAGTGAAGTAAAATAACCCCTAATGAGGCCCTAACTATTTAGATTGCTTGCCTGCCACCATGGGGCCGGGGAAAATGTTGCCCATTACTTCTGACTATGGCCATGGTGCATTATCTGTTCTTGACTTTTGTGACCTATTCTACCCCAAACTGAACTACTCACCCCTTAATCCCTGCATCACCAAAACTGCCTAGTTCAACCTCTGTGCCATTGCCCACCTCTACCCCTACCTTGGTCCATCTACCACCGAAAGCATGAAGCATGCCTTTGGCACCTCTAAAGTGTAACATAGAAGGCACATGTGTCGGCAAAGTGAAAGAGAAAAAAGCTCTCAGCCCTCAAAATGGTTAATTGTAAATCTGAAATGTAGAACTCAGGGAGTCATATTATTTTTTGTTGCAGAGACATCTGAGAACTCCATTAGATTCTCACACAAACATCCTATGAAATCAGAAGTTCAGTAATTAAAAATAGTATTTAATTTAATTGTCTATAATTACTTATTCTTGTATGCTTTCTAGTGTCAGAGGCAAATTGCTTTAGAAAGAATTGGATAAGTCATAGTAATAAGGCATTATACAACAAACTAAAAAATGCCTTTGGCAACTCCGTCCAGCTTTTAGACTGACAGACATGAGGGCCCACTGCTGAGGGTATGCAAGCTTTAGCAGTGCCAATATCTTATTTCTGGATCTTTAGTCATTTTCCAAAGCACACTGTCACAAGCATGAAATTGAGTTTTTTCTGCTTAACAGTCAATTAATTAAGGAATCGTGGCACATGCCGGAGGGGAACTCTTGATGAAAAGGTTACTCAGCTGAATGATAAATAGGTTACCAAGGTTTATTTCTTTGAAACAGTCTGGATACAATTGATTTCAGTAATATAAGAACTGATGTTTACAGAAATGTGGGGGGTATTGATTCACTGTAACATATACTCTTTCCACAGTTTACAACTGTTCAAGCTAAATTTAAATGTTTTAAATATTCCTAGTGCAGTAGTGGCATGTAAAAATTCACATCTCAATCTCTTTGCATATGTTGTCTTTACTGCTTTTGCAATTTTATTAACGTGCAGTGAAACAGGTATAACCTTTGATTACAGTTCAATACATAATGGCTTCATAATCTGTTTCCAATAATCTAATAAAATTACTTATAAAATTGAATAGCAGGAACTTTGGGCTTTTTGTAATGTTATCCAAGAAATGATAGCAGACAAAAAATATAGTAAGTGAAAAACTATTTATTGCTTGTACTCCAGAGGTCATAGATATTCGATGATTAATCAGAGTTCAAAACTTGCCATTATATTTATTTTTGTGCCAGTATAAACTTTGCAAGTTTATACCAGTACTGTTAATACTATTAATGGTTTATTTTAATATGGTTTGTCTTCAACTCATGAAATAAAACTGGCAAAAAATTAGCATTTCTGTACTCACTGTACATTTAAGCTTGTTAAAGATAGGCATGAAAAACAAAAGGTGAGAGGATGCTCTCTCTATTTCCTTCCATGGGTCACAAATGTGGAATTAAAATGGGCAGCCTACCTCTATTAACCACTCTTCATATTGATGCTACAAGGTCATGGGATATGAGCAGTGCTAGCAAAGCTGCAATAATTGCCCATTTCTTAATTGCCCTGGGAAGATGCTGGGAAGGCCCTCTTGAACCATGCTCCCATAATGGTATGAGAGGGAATATTCCAGAATTCTGGTCCAGCAACAATATAGGAATGGCAACATGGCATGTGTCAGTCATGCCTCACTTGGTAGCACTTTTGCCTCTGAGTCACAAGATTCTGGGTTGAAATCCAACTCCAGAGCATTAGAGGTGCTGCCTTTAGGATGAGATGTTAAACCAAGGCCTCACTGCTTGTTCAGGTGGGTGTAAAAATCCCATGGCATTCTTTTGAACAAGAGCAGGGGAGTTATCCCTGGTGTCCTGGCCAATATTTATCCCTCAATCAACATCACACAACAAAAACAAATTATCTGGTCATTATCACATTGCTGCTTGTGGGAGTTTGCTGTGTGCATATTGGCTGCTGCATTTCCTACATTATAACAAAAAGTACTTCATTGGCTGTAAAGCGCTTTGAGACATCTGGTCATTGTGAAAGGCGTTATATAAATGCAAGTCTTTCTTTGTTTTATAACTGGGATGGTGTGTGATTTGGACCTTCTTTTGATTTTGACCTTCTTAGGGGGAAGAGGTTGCAGGGGTAGGAGGTGCTGTTTATATATTTACAATGCCAATGGGTCTGGTATGAAATTTGAACTCGGGAAGTATAAATCATTAAAATTTAGAGCCTGTAGCGTTATTTGTGTAGGAATTTACAACAAAGGGGACAATTACAAAATGGTTCTAATACTGATGCTGTGATAAAATAGCATTTAATGCAGCATTGAATGATAAAAATATCTTCAGTAATCAATTTCTAAAGCAAATCATGCACAAGTTTAATTTTTTCAAGGTTCTCAATTGTGAGTATTGGTAGGAATCAGCTATTATATTTTGTGAATGTATTTAATTGTGTCTGTATGACAAATAGAATTCGGTAAAAAAAGTTGCATGGCCCAAAAATCTGCATCGGATCCAGTAAACCTCTGCTATTATTCCATTGGCTGTTTTGATGAATGCTCACCATTTAAGCCATGGCCCAGTTAAGCTGGGCCTAGCCTTCTTGCCAGTTTTCAGAGTTCTTTGTTTGTGGTCCCCTGAGTTAGGGAAGTTACAGCCAAGGAGGGATCCAGGCCTGGATTATCTCCTGGAAACTCAAAGAATTTTCAAAATTATGTCAGTATTTATAATTTGCTTATAAAAGGGGCACATCACATAATCTTTTGGGGTGACACTGCGAGATGTACTCCCACAACAACTTGTATTTATATGGTGCCTTTAGCATTCCAAGATGCTTCACATGAGGGTTATCAGACAAAATTTGACACCAAGCCACATAAAGAGTTATGAGCACAGATGAACAAAATCTTGGTCAAGCTGTTGGTATTAAGTAGCATCTTAAAGGGGTGGGGGGGGGGGTGGTGGGTTGGTGGTGGGGAGGGGAGAGAGAGAAAGTGAGAGATAGAGAGAGGCAAAGAGGTTTAGGGAGGGAATGCCAGAGCTTAGGGCCTAGGCAACTGAAAGAATGGCTGATAATTGTGGAGCAATGAAAATCAGGGATGCTTAAGAGGCTAGAATTGGTGGAGTACAGAGGTCTCTGATGGTTGCAGGACTGGAGGAGGTTACAGAGGTAGGGAGGGGCATGGCTATGGAGGGATTTGAAAAGAAGAAAGAGAATTTTAAAATCTCCAATGGTGCAGATGACCATCCAGATTGTTAAAATGAGGTGACATTCCTCAAACCCCACAAGAATTTGCTAACGTGTGAATTCCGGCAATTAGGCTGGGTTCAGGTGCATTAAATCCATATGCCTACGTTTCTAAGAGCACAACGCAGGCTGTAACTTCTTTCAAAAAACTATATTTGCCACACAATTAAATTCCAAAAACTTCAATAACTAAAAATGCAGGCATCAATAAAGATTTGCACCAATTTGGACAAAGTGCACAATATTTGTGCTTAATGTCTTTTTGAGCTCAGGTGCTGTCCTTTGCACAGAAACAATATTGGTTGCCATTCGGGAGCCTCTGGACATTCTTTGAAAAACAACTTCTGGCATTTGATGTTTTACACGACATCTGCTGCCTAATTGCACTGAGTATTTGTGTTAAAAGTAATGTCGAAGACATTTGAAATGTGGCAGTTATTAAAAGCTTTTCATGCGATGCTTTTAACATGGGCTAAATAAAAATTTTCATATGCCTAAATGCTCGTTCACATTGGAAACAAAGTTTTGTCAGTATTTGAGAGAAATATATCTGCCACTGGTTTCTGACAGAATGGGCTGAATTTTACTGAATTTTAAATGGCTGAGGTCCCGCCACAAGGACTGAAAGTGGGAGGTGACCCTGCTTAGCCGGTGAAGGGACCCAGAAAAGCATCTTTCTGACGGTGGCCAATTAAATGACCCTATTAAGGATGGCGGGCTGCCCCCAAGAGCTGCCGGCCCAATCAGAGGGCCAGCAGCTCAGCAGCCGCAGTAGTGCCACCGCTAATGGTGGCCGTTGCTGGGACCGCACCTGCAGGATGAGGGGGCAGCGATGGCCAGACACTGTTGAAGATAGGTAAATGGGGACTGGGGATGCCAGGGCCAGGAAGGCAGGCCCTGGCAATCATTGGGGGAAGGGCACAGGGTTGCTGAGGGCAGACGGCATTGTTGTCGTTGGGGCAGTCATTGCCGCTAGGGAGCCGCTCCTTCGGCCATGGAGTGTCCAAAAAGGAGACCACACCGAAGCCCGCTGGGAGGCTGCCAGGTTGCACTGCACAGTTTTCCCATGTGGCAGCAGCCAACCCTACTAGCAAAATGACTGCAGGGGCAGGAACAGGCCCTTAATTGGCCACTTAAGTGGATCAATTGGGCTCCCAGCGGGCAGCATATCTGCCAGCATTCCCACCACTGGCAAAATAGCATGGTAGTGGGAAGACATCAGGCAAGCCCACCGCCACCTGATGCCTTCCTGCACCATTTTGCCCAACCTTCCCGCTTCCCAGCCCATCGGCAAAGGGCTGGTAAAATTCCAGCCAATTTTCCACAAACAAGCCGTTTCACCTAAGGAGTTTGATGTTTTATTTGAATCCCGACTTAAGATGTTTATTGTTTTTCCTGTTCGAGAAGTTGGCCAGTTCTCAGATGGTGGTTCTATATTTAATAATCTTTTTGTAAGAAAACTCGGTACCCAGCAATCACGGTTTTGTTTAGGACTTGCTTTATTGTTTTAGCATTTGAGTGTATGTAATAAAGTCTTGGTATATTTCTCTAATGCTTCTAAAGTGCTCCAAGATATAGCTAAATAGATTTTTTTCTTGCTCTGAATTATTCATTTGTTGAAGTGCATTATCTTGGCAAAGATGTTTTATGTAATTAGGAACAGGAAGGTGTGCTTTGTGGTGGATTTGAACACATCAGCAATATTTTAATATCAGAGGAAACTTAATACAAACACATCTTGAACTGCATCCATATTCATAATTTTTTATTGAAACCACATCATGACCATCTGCTATTGTAGTTTATAGTTATTTCTAATTCTTGAGAGGTCTACAATAAATCAACATTTTTGGAATACATTTTAAAAAAGTAAAATATGCATTCTTTACTGTTATAACATATGTAATATCTCAAATTATTAAAATGTCAATCATGTACCATATTTTTAGAGAGCATAGGAATACAAAGACTTGCTAGAAGAGTTATTGTGAATGAACATCAAAAAAAGTTCCATCTGCTGTACAAAGGGAATGAATCCTACAAATCGTGTCAATGCTTACATTAATCATGTAAAGGAATGGCATTTGGGTAAGGTGAGTGAGCATTTCAGAATAGATACTTGAAATAGGATTTACATCTGTGCATAAATGTCCTTTTAAATAAGGGGTGTCCAACCTGTTTGCATGAGGGACCACATTACAATTTCTGTCCTACACAGGGGGCCGGTGAGCAAATTTCGGAAAGATAAAGGCATTAGAAATTTATCTTACTGTTAATCAAAACAACAAAAAAAAATTGCATTTTTGAGAACAAGCTTTAAATGAGAAGACATATTGATACTTGAAATTAAGAATTTTGAAGTTCGATAGCCGAAACCACAAACAGATCACGGTTGCCTGACTTCTGGATTCGGTCTGGAGCCTTTCCTGAAATGGCAGGTAAATGGGAACAGAAACTTCATAACCAGACCCTGGCCCCAGTATCCATGTTCCTTATGGTCAATCATAGGAACAGGAAGAGGCCATTCAGCCCCTCGAGCCTGCTCCACAATTCAATTAGATAATGGCTGATCTGTGTCTTAACTCCATCTACTCTCCTTGGTTTCATCATCCTTAATACCCTTACCCAACAAAAATCAATCAACCTCAGTTGTGAAATTTTTGATTGACTCCTGGCCTCAACAGCTTTTTGCGGGAGAGAGTTCCAGATTTCCATTACCCTTTGAGTGAAGAAATGCTTCTCGACAAAATTCTTTAATGGCCTGGCTCTAATTTTAAAGTTTTGTTCTGGATACCCCTCACCAAAGTAAATAGTTTCTCTCTATCTACCTGATCAAATCCTTTAATCATCTTAAACCCTAGCATTGGAGCAAACCTTAATCTTCCATAGACCGGCCTTGGGGGTGGGGTGGGGTGGGGAAGACTGACCACAGACAGAGGCCGCCGGGTCGGGCCAAGTCTACCGGCTAAAGTCCCTGAAGCTGCCGGGCCTCGGGCCCTGAGCCTCTCCTTGCCCCGGGCCTCCCGCCCATACCTCAGACTTGTGGCTCCAGCCCGCAATCTGGCCGTCACACTCACTGGCACAGAGCCCGAGCTCTGGACTCGCCTGGAAGTGGATCCACATGCATGGGATTGAGCGAATTCTGAGCGGTCACCTACATAACCCCCCCTGCCCCCGGCTTCCGCGTTGCAACCACTACTAAAAGTAGCTTTTGTGTGTGTGTGCACTTTTTGGTAAAACCTCCAAGATCAGATAGGATAGGATCCAAAGCGATATTCTAGAATCAATTGGCAGGCCAGATAGAAATCTTTGGCAGGTCAGATTCTGGCCCATGGGCTATATGTTGGACAACACTGTTTTAAGTAAATGTAGTTTTCTGTAAACTACAGGAATAAAATTAATCATGGTGTAACTGAGGTTACAAATGCTCATCCCTTCTGACGCACATTCTCCACAACTCTGGCTTGTCCCTTACAAAAACAATTAAGCAAGTGGGCCGGGGTGGAAAGCGGGGAGACCCTGCCCTAAGAATTTCCACTTCCCTGATCTCAGTATGATGATCCAATATAAATAAGGGGCCCATCCATCCATACTCTAGTAGTGACAGCACTGGAATACAGCAGCAGGCACGCTATTGGTATATGTATCTGGATTGTGCTCCGTGCAATTTCAGGGCCATAGGCTCCAGACGTCAGGCTCTGTGGCAGTGTGTCGTGAGATCGAACCGGCAGCGGCCCGCCATGAAGCCCGATGCCAGGCCTGATTTTCCCAGCGGCGGCAAGGATCTGTGGCGGCCCTCTCCACCCCCTGCCACTAGGCAATGGGACCTGGATTAACATATTTAAATTAATCAAATGAATACATTTAAATAAAATTGACAGCTATCTTACCTACGGGCCGCAATCTTCCAAGTCACGGGGGTGGGGGGGGGGGGGGGGAGGTGGGGGGGATGGTCAAGTGGTGAAGGTAAGTGTTTTTGCGGCAGACAGAGCAAATATTGCATTTAATTGTTATGGAGGGGAAGGGGCGACAGGTTATCATGCGGTACATTTGGGGGGGGTATTCCTTTAAAAATGTAAATGAGGCAGCAGGCTGGCTGCCCTTTAAAAATGGCACCAGTGCCTGCGCACAGGCAGCGTTGCAGAGCCCACCCCCTCCATGCAAAGAGGATCACGGCGGCATGGTGGTGTGCGGCCTGCCCGTGTGTGCCACCATTTTTTTTGCCTGCCGACGGGAGAGGAAAATCCAGCTCAATGTGTTTACCAATAGAATTTTATTTTTAAGTTACTAATTGAAAGGACTTGTATTTATATAGCGCCTTTCATGATCTCAGGACATCCCAAAATGTTTTACAGACAATGAAATACTTTTGAAGTGTAGTCACCGTTCTTTGCAGGGAAACACAGCAGACAAATTGTGCACAGCAAGCTCCCACAAGCTCCCACAAGCAGCAAGTTGAAAATGACGAGATAATCTGTTTTTGTGATGCCGATTGAGAGATAAATATTGGCCAGGACACCAAGGATAACTCCCCTACCCTTTTTTAAATTGTGCCATGGGAATTTTTATGTCCAACTCAGAGGGCAGTCGGGGCCTCGGTTCAACCCGTCATCCGACAGTCCGTAAGTTAGGATGGTTATCCAAGTTCTAAAGGCAATGTTATATTTCAAATTAATGCTTCAGAAACTTCATTGGTTGACCTTTGCCTAGCCAAATATGAAGCTTCCTGTAATTCAAGGCAAAACTAAAATAAAAAGATGCTTTTTGGAAGTTGCGATGTTCTTAATAATTTGTTATTGTTACTAATAATCTGAATTAAAGTTGGTGCACTTCAGAGAAGTGATTTTACAATGGCATGTGTTCACTTGGGAAATTACAGTTTCTGTTTTGACAATGCTATTCTTCATCCAGCTGGGGAAATCACAAGGATGCCTGTCTCTCCAAGAGTTTTTCTTTATCCTAAACCAAATGACTTCCACTTCCTTCATTCTTGCATCCTTTTGAGTACTCATGGCATTTTTTCAGGTTTCAAAAGACGACCTTTTTCTTTCATATAACATCTGTAAAACAGATTATTGTCAAAATTAAAAACAATTAATTTAATACCACAATAACAGTAACATTTAGGGTCAAGCACAGCATTTCTGTGATGAGAGAAATGAGAATAAAAGATCCTAGTCTGAGGTAAACTCAGAGATCTATTCATCTTCACTCTTCACTGGTTAGCACAGAGATTCCACAGGGGATATTTATGCTTTCCTCCTGTGAAATGTCCTGCTTTCTGCCCCCAGGTGGAATGAAAGCATCTAACTCTTTGAAACAGTTACTTGTTCGGTTCAAGCAATGACTAACCAACCCTCCAGAGGGAAATGGCTGAACTAGAATGTTTAAGAAGGATTTTCATGCCTCTTCCTTTTGAGGTCATGTACACTCTCCTCCAGAAGCAGTCATTTTACCAAATCTCGGCAAAAGACTGTACATTGCTCCAGAAAAAAAATCATCTGGCGATAGTTTTCTAAATTCACTTAACTCAGAGTAGTTACCACCTCTCTCCTAATGTACTACTATAAACAAAACATCAGGCATACTCCAGAACATGCTTCATTAAAGAATATACCAGCCATTACATTAAATTCTACACAAACAAACATATTGTCACAGAGTCATAGATTTATACAGCACAGAAACAGGCCCTTCGGCCCACCATGTTTGTGCTGGCCATCAAGCACTTATCTATTCTAATCCCATTTTCCAGCACTTGGCCCGTAGCCTTGTATGCTATGGCGTTTCAAGTGTTCACCTAAATACTTCTTAAATGTTGTGAGGTTTCCTGCCTCTACCACCATTCAGGCAGTGTGTTCCAGTTTCCAACCATCCTCTGGGTGAAAACATTTTCCCTCAAATCCCCTCTAAACCTCCTGCCCCTTGCCTTAAGTCTATGCCCCTGGTTATTGACCCCTCTGCTAAGGGAAAAAGTTTCTTCCTATCTATCCGATCAATGCCCCTCATAATTTTGTATACCTCAATCAGGTCCCCCCTCAGCCTTCTCTGCTCTAAGGAAAACAACCCTAGCCTATCCAGTCTCTCTTCAGAGCTGAAATGCTCCAGCCCAGGTAACATCCTGGTGATTCTCCTCTGCACCCTCTCCAGTGCAATAACATCCTTCCTATAGTGTGGTGCCCACAACTATACACAGTACTCCAGCTGTGGCCTAACTAGCATTTTATACAGCTCCATCATAATTTCCCTGCTCTTATATTCTATGCCTCGGCTAATAAAGGCAAGTATCCCATATGCCTTCCTAACCACCTTATCTACCTGTGCTGCTGCCTTCAGTGATCTATGGACAAGTACACCAAGTACACCAAGGTCCCTCTGCTCCTATTTCTTATGTTTCTATGTACTTCCTAGGGTCCTACCATCCATTGTATATTTCCTTGCCTTGTTAGTTCTCCCAAAATGCATCACCTCACACTTCTCAGGATTAAATTCCATTTGCCATTGCTCTGCCCATCTTACCAGCCCACCTGTATCGTCCTGTAATCTAAGGCTTTCCTCCTCGCTATTTATGACACCACCAATTTTCATGTCATCTGCGAACTTACAGATCATTGTATTGCCCGGGATTGTACTCCTGGGCAGTACATAGAAACATAAGAAATAGGAGCAAGAGTAGACCATACAGCCTGTTGAACCTGCTCCACCATTCAATATATTCATGGCTGATCCCCAGCCTCAACTCCAATTTCCAGCCCACTCCCCATATCCCTCGATTTCCTGAGAGACCAAAAAGCTGTCTATCTCAGCCTTAAATATATTCAATGATGGTGCATCCACAAATCTCTGGGGTACGGAATTCCAAAGATTCATAGGCTAACTGGTTTGTAGCTCCCTGTTTTCTCTTTCCCTCCTTGCAGTGTAGTATTGTCTGTGCAATGTTACAGGCAACAGTAATTAAATAATGTTAGATGCTGCCTATGTGTATTCTTGCCACTTCTTGTGTACATCTAATGGGCAGCTATTGCTGGGGAGTAAGGAAGAGAATAGTTGATCAGTGGGGTAGGAGTTGGCAAATGATCTGCTTTGATTTTGATTTTTAATTGTGTTTCTTTGCTCACTGGCTAGAACTTTAGCTGACATGACATGCCACAGATTTTTTTTTTCAAAGAAAGATTTTTGTTGACCTTACAGACATGAATATTAAGATCATAAGAAATAGGAGCAGAAATAGGCCATTTGGCCCCTTAAGCCTGCTCCACTATTCAATAAGATCATGGCTGTTCTGATTGTGGTGGCCTTAACTCCACTTTCCTGCACCGCCGCCACCCCTCCCCCCCAATATGAGTATAGGCCCAATCTGCTCAACCATTCCTCATAAGACAACCCCTTCATCCCAGGTATCAGCCCAGTGAACCTTCCCTGAATTGCTTTCAATGCATATATATCCCTCCTTATGTAAGGAGACCAAATCTAGATGTAGTCTCACCAATGCCCTGTACAGTTGTAGCAAGACTTCCCTACTTTTATACTCCTACCCCCTTGCAATAAAGGCCAACCTTCTATTTGCTGTCCTAATTACCTACTGTATCTGCATGCTAACTTTTTGTGATTCTTGCACAAGGACACCCAGATCCCTCTGTACCACCGCATTCTGCAGTCTCTCTCCATTTAAATAATATTCTGCTTTTCTATTCTTCCCACAAAGTGGACAACCTCACGTTTTTCCACATTATACTCCATCTGCCAAATTTTTGCCCACTCACTTAACCTATCCAAATATCTCTGCAGACACTTTAGGCTGCGTTGTTAACCAGGGCAGACCGCACATCGCGGAGCACCGCAATATTAAATGCAGCAGCTCATTTAAATGGCCGGGGCGGACCGCACCCCCCACCTCCGATGACATGGAGAGGATGGGCTGTCTGTCCCCGGCAATGGTGTCAAGCGCCATTCCACAGGCGCTGACACCATTTTTAAAGGGGCTTTGAGTCCTTCCATTTAGTTTAAATATTTAAAGAGATAGCCATTTAAAATTTATTCAAAAATTAAATAAATGTTTCCCCTCTCTCACCACCCCTAATAACCATATAAATCATTCCTTGCCCTCTCCTCCCCAAAATTCTTACCTTGTGTACCTGATATTCCCCCCCACCACGACAGTTCATAAACTGTGAACATTACCCCTTCCCATCATCCCCTACACTAATCGGATGAGTTTGACCCCGCTCCCCCCACCCCCGCACTGAAAGACTTATCTCTTCCCTCCTCCCCACCAGTGTTCTGCCTTGGATCCCTGGATGGGGTTCCAAAGGCACTAGAGTGCTGGCCACTGGCAGCAATATCGCTCTGGGATGGACGGCGGGGAGAGTAAGTAATTAATTTACATAAATTTACCTATGCAAATTGTGCTCCCATCGCCAAGCGGCGGGGGGTGGGAGTGGGAGTGGCAGGCCTTTGTCGGAGGCATTTTCTGCCCCCTCCCTCCAGCCACCACCCCCGACGGCGGGGGAGGGGGAGGGGATGTCTGTAAAATTCAAGCCTTTGTGTCCTCCTCACAACTTGCTTTCCTACCTAACTTCATATAGTCCACAAATTTGGCTACAATACATTCTGCCGCTTCATCCAAGCCATTAATATAGATTGTAAATAGTGAGGCCCCAGCACTGATCCCTGTGGCACTCCAATGGTTACAGTTTACCAATCTGAAAATGCCCCATTTATCCTGACTTCCTGTTTCCTGTTAGTTAGCCAACCCTCTATCCATGCTAATATATTACCCCTGACACCATGAGCTCTTCTCTTGTGTAGTAACTTTTTATGTGGCATGTTACGACCAGGTGAGAAAGGTGTCTAATGGTCTTTCTCAGCCTTCACCTGGTCTTGTTGTAACAGGGTTTAATTTTAAACACACCGTGTTTTTAGATCCCCCTTGATGAATCCTTGATCACCACTTTCCAATTATAAGGCAAAGAAATGAGCACAAACAGGCCTTCTTAGGTTTAAAGAAGAATAGTGACATTTATTAAAACTTAAACTTAAACTCTAGTTCAGTTAACTCCTATAGATACACACCGCTCACCACACTAGCATGCATACGCGATACGCACATGCAAATAGAGACAGAAAAGAGCAGAAGGAAAATAGTGGAGAGGTTTGATGCAATCTCTGAAGAGTGTTTTTTTTTACTGTGCTTCAAGCTCATTGTAGAGTCCTTGATTGTAAGTAGTCTTGCTTTTCATTGGGGCCCAGTATTCTTCTTAAACCTTGCTCACTGGAGGAGATTTTTCTCTCTTGGGGTTCATGTGTCTTCAATGGTTTCTGAAGCTGGTGAGAGCGAGGTGAGAGCAGACAGGAGAGAGGTCTTTTCAGTCCAGGAGCAAACAGCTTTCTACGTTTTAAAACTCTGTGACAAGTTCAAATTCAAAATAAACTCCAACAACCAGTTGCAGCTAAACTGGTCTCACCACATCTGTTTGTGTATTCAGCCATCTTAGCAGTTAACCTGGAATGCTAGCCTCTCCACCTTCAATGTCTGGTAATCGAAAGTCCATTGTGGATTAAATTGGAGCAGGGAGTGGCCCCTTTATCCTTTCCAAGTACTGTCTGTTTCTATGCAAATGTCTTTCTAGTCAAGTTCTGTTTTTTTTAAACAAGTTCTTTCTTTACTCCAGTAACAGTTTAAAAATCAATGCTCATGTTGCGAAATATTTGTGCCTCATTCTTGGCAGGTGGGGGCCTGCATGACAGGCATCTTATCGAATACTTTTTGGAAATCCAAATAAACTACATCTACTGTTTCCCCTTTATCCACCCTGTTTGTTACATCCTCAAAGAAATGTAATAAATTTGTTAAACACGATTTCCCTTTCATAAAACCATGTTGACTCTGCCTGACTCCATTTTGATTTTCTATACGTCCTGCTACTACTTCCTTAATAATGAATTCTAGCATTTTTCTAATGACAGATATTAGGTTAACTGGCCAGTAGTTTCCTGCTTCTTGCCTCCCTCCTTTCTTGAATAGAGGTGTTACATTTACGTTTTTCCAATCCGCTTGGACCTTTCCAGAAACTAAGGACTTTTGGAAGATTACAACCAATGCATCCACTATGTCTGCAGCCACTTCTTTTAAGACCCTAGGATGCAGGCCACCAGGTCCAGGGGACTTCTCAGCCTTTCGTCCCATTAGCTTTCCTAGTACTTTTTCTCTAGTGATAGTGATTGTTTTAAGTTCCTCTCTTCCTTTTGCCTCTTGATTTTTGATTATTCTTGGGATGATTTTTGTGTCTTCTACTGTGAAGACAGTCACAAAATATTTGTTCAAAGTCTCTGCCATTTCCTTGTTTCCCATTATTAATTCCCCAGTCTCATCCTTTAATGGACCAACATTTACTTTAGCTACTCTCTTCCTTTTTATATATTTGTAGAAGCTTTTACCGTCTGTTTTTATATTTCTTGCTAGTCTTCTTTTATACTAGAATTTCTCCCATTTTTTTTTGACATCCTCTGCTGGTTTCTAAAATGTTCCCAATCTTCTGGCCTGTCACTAATCTTCATAGCACTGTAGGCCTTTTCTTTCAATTTGATACCATGCTTGACTTTCTTAGTTAGCCATGGATGGTTCATTCTTCTCATAGATTCTTCCTTTCTCAAAGGAATATATCTTTGTTGAGAGTTCTGAAATATCTTCTTAAATATCTGCCATTGCTTCTCTGCTATCAATCCTTTTAATTTATTTTCCCAGTCCACTTTAGCCAATTCTGTCTTCATACCCTTGTAATTGCCTTTACTTAAGTTTAAGACACTAGTTTCAGATTCGAATTTCTCACCGTCAAACAGAATATGAAATTCTATCATGTTATGATCATTCTTGCCTGGAGGATCCTTTACTATGAGGTCATTAATGCTATCTCATTACACATTACCAGCTCTAAAATAGCCTGCTCCCGGGTTGGTTCCAGAACCTATTGGTCTACGAAACTGTCCCTAATACACTCTATGAACTCATCCTCCAGGCTACCTATGCCAATTTGATTAGTCCAATCTATATGAAGATTAAAATCGCCCAGGATTATTGTAGTACCTTTCCTACAAGCCCACATTATCTCTTGATTTATATTCTGTCCTAAAGTGTAGGTACTGTTAGGTGGCCTATAAACTACTCCCACCAGTGACTTCTTTCCTTTGCTATTTCTCATCTCCACCCAAATCTTGATCTTCTGAGCCAAGATCATATCTGTACTGATCGCATCCTTTACTAATGGAGCTCATTCCTCACTGGCCCCAATATTTTCCTTTGTAGCAGACAAAGAACATAATGACCATGTTGCTTATTGAAAGGGTAGATGCTGAGAGGCTGTCTCCCCAGGCTGGAAAGTCTAGAACTAGCAGTCATAGTCTCAGAATAAAGAGACGATCATTTCAGACTGAAACTGAGATAAGGAAGAATTTTCAGCACTCACAAGGTCGTAAATCTACGGAATTCTTACCCCTAGAGGACAGAAAATGCTCAGTCATTGAGTGTATTCAAGGCCTGAGATGGATAGATTTTTGGACTTCAGGGGCATCAAGAGATATTGGGATCAGGCAGGCAAGTGGAATTGAGATCAAAGATCAGCCATGACGAAGCAGGCTCACGGGGCCGTATAACCTACTTCCACTCCTATTATGTTTCGTATGTTCTTATGATGTAGAAAGGTGTACAGTGCATTTGCTCATTTTTAAGCATATGCTTATGGCCATTAAGTAGGAAATTATTTTGGCAGCAGCGATGCTTTGACCAAATAGATCTGTGTTAAATACACTGATAGGGAAAATCATGTCCAATATTTCAAGGTTATGTGACTCCCCCGCCCCCCCCCCCATCACCTCCCCATCCCCCAACCATGTCAATAACAACTTTCTTCTAGGACTTATAAATTCACACTATTCATCTGCATATTCTCAAGTTGGAGCATTAATAAACATAGTAATTATTTTATTGCTATCAAAAGCCATTTAACAGACCAACCATATAAATACTGTGGCTGCAACAGCAGGTCAAAGGCTGGGAATTCTGTGACGAGTAACTCACCTCCTGACGCCTCAAAGCCTGTCGACCATCTACAAGGCACAAGTCAGGAGTGTGATGGAATACTTGCCACTTGCCTGGGTGGGTGTCACTGGGTCAATATCCTGGAACTCCCTCTTTAACAGCATTGTGGGTGTACCTATACCACATGGACTGCAGCAGTTCAAGAAAACAACTCATCACCACCTTCTCAAGGGTAATTAGGGATTTGCAATAAATGCTGGCCTGGCCAGTGACTCTCACAGCCCAAGAATGAATAAAATAACTTAAACTACCTGTTTGTGAGAAGGAGTTTCCGTTCTTAATGTATTCTGATACCAAAGGTGTCTGGAGGATGTCAGCCCACTGTTAAGTATGTTTAAGCAAACAAGAATAAATTCAAGATGGTTTATATGGACATTATCATTAAGGCCAATTAAGTAGTGGATTGGTTTCTGTCCTTTAATCTCCAGTACACATTTTCCGATTCTTGTCAGGAAATTATAGTCACTCATTTCCATTTCTCTGGTTGCTAAGCTAATGTTAAGTATGGACACAACAAAAGAGATAACGAATTCATCTGGGTCCCGAAATAGTTTGTAATTGTTGGGCATGAAAGCAAGACCATCTCTTTTTAAGTTCTGCAATCAGCAGAGAATCCTTTCAGTCCAAAGTACGCCCTTCAGCCTTTCAACAATTATTCAAAAATGTCTATCAGTTGTTGGCACCTTTTTCCTTTGGGTGTGCTGAGTTCATGTCTGACTATATTTAGATGACTGGCTTCTGAGAAAAGCTGAAGGAATCTGTCATGACATGAGACATTTTTCCAAAGTATTTAGCTTCATTGAGCCAGAATATTATGGGTTCAATCTTCATTATTCATTTGGACTCATAATTTAGTCTGATACTTAAGCGCAGTAGTGAGGGAGTGTTGCATTGTAGAGGTGCTATCTTTCGGATTAGTTCTTAAACTGAAGTCACATTTATCTAGTCAAGTAAATGGGGGCTCTCCTGGAATTCTGCAAACATTCCTCCCTCAATCAAAACTACCAAAAACAGAATAACTGGTAGTTCATTCATTTTCTGCGTGTGGCATAATTTGAATCCTTGCATGGACAGTATTTTTTTATATATGCTGTGTCAATAGCATGTAAAAATGAGCTGTAAATTTCAGCTGTCCTACTGGTAACATGCTGATCTTGTAAGCAGTATTATTCGCAATGGAAGATTAACATTTTAACACCGTTTTATGCTACCTGTCTCCTCTCATGTGAAGATAAGCTGTATCATAGAAACCTGGCACTCTTGGCACCAATGGTAATACACGCCTTAGGAACCCACATTAGTAGCTGGATCTTGTTCTCCCCCAGGCGTCGGGTTACATGGCGGGGGAACCTGAAGATGACTCTGGATGAGGCCCGCCACAGACCTAGATGCTGTGAGGGCCCAGCCCGATCCTCCCAGTGACGGCGAGACTCTGTGGTGGCCCCCCCCCCCCCAACCCACCACTGGGTGACGGGACCACAATTAAAATATTCAAATTAATAAAATGAATGAATTAGCAAACAGTTATCTGGAATTTTGAGGGCCCGTCGTGATCTTTCGCGTGGCGGCTGGCACTCTCACGCCTTCAAATCGCTGTCTAGGGAAAGGCAGTGTCACATTGACTAGCTGTTTTAACAAACTCTTGTGTTTGTGGATTCTCCATCTTCGCAGACACCCTGGAATATTGGCTTTCTCACACATTCAATGTCCACGTGATCAAAATTCATTTGGGTTAATTGAATCAGGGAGCTGTTCTATCATCTCCAGGCACTGTCTCTTAGTATGCAAAGGTTTTCCAGCCACAGCTGATCTCTTTAAATGAGTCACCTCTTCACTCCAGCAACAGTTAAAAATCAATGTTCATATGACGAAATTAATATGCCTAATTCATGGCAGGTGGGGTCTTCATGACATTACAATCAGACTGTTGTGAAGACAGAAACAAAAATTAAAATTTCAAGCACAAGGAATTAATATAGAACTAGTATATTTGACATGCACTTTGCTGGACTAAGAAATATTATTAGCAAGTCTATTATGGAAGACATTGGGCTGAATTTTCAGCAGCATGCGTCAAAAATGGCGCAGTGCACGCACGACCTGTGCGCCGCTGAGCCACCGCAATATTTTGCGCGGCGGCTCATTTACAACTGCTCCTGATGATGTACAGGGGGCAGCTGCTCAGTCCCCGGCAATGGCATCCGGCGCCACTGCGCTGGTGTTGCCGCCATTTTTAAAGGGCGTCAAGCCCTTCAGTGACATTTAAATCTTTAAAGGTCCTGTTCTCCAGGAAATAAAAATAAAATTTTATTCCAACTTTGACTCCCATCTCCCTCCCCCACAATGAGTGATCGACATATAAATTGCCCTCTCCGCCCAGAAACTTTTCTTACTCATATCCTGAACATCCCCCTCCATCCCCCCGAGCTTTACTCCCTTTGACGCTAAAC
This sequence comes from Heterodontus francisci, assembly GCF_036365525.1. Classification (NCBI taxonomy): domain Eukaryota; kingdom Metazoa; phylum Chordata; class Chondrichthyes; order Heterodontiformes; family Heterodontidae; genus Heterodontus; species Heterodontus francisci. The sequence continues at coordinate 20,161,574 of NC_090387.1, read as the reverse complement.
CCTTTCCCACCAACCCCGCAACCATTTTTGCCGCTCCTCCGCCCTCCGCCCTGAAACATTCACTCTTTCCCCCTCCCCACCAGTGTCATGCCTCGGATCTCCAAATGGAAATCCGAAGGTGCAGGAGTTCCAGCCACCAGCCGGAACATCGGTGTGGGACGGCCGTTGGGATAAGGTAAGTGCCTTTGCGTGTATTTAAATTTATTTAAATATTTAAATGAAGGCTCCGCCACTGAGGAGCAGGGGTGGGGGGGGTCACCCCAAGGCCTCACTGCCATCGGTAAAATGCGGCGGGGACTTCCCGCCGTCGAGGCCTATGGCGGGCCTCTCCCGGAAGTATTTTCCGGCCCCCCTGCCATGACCTCCGGCGCGGGGGACTTATAAAGTTCAGCCCTTTATGTGGGAAGTTTTATTCTTCAAAATGGGTGGGTTTGGGTCAGGTGGGAGATTAAAATGTTAAAAATCTGAAACAGGAGTCCAACCTGCCTCAAACCCTCCCACTTCTGGTTTTAACAGAGGCGGGATGAAGGGCAGGCAACCAATCCAATCCCAGGAATCAGGTTGGCCATTAAAACTTTTTAAGGAGGCTGTGTGCCTCCATTTTAACAAAGTTTATATTTTTAACCACAGTCAGGTATCCTGGGCCTCGGAAAATCTAGAAGGTAAAACAAGATGAGAAGGGCTGAATCCATCAGGTAAATACTTTTACAGCACTGCTTGTGGGCTACGCGGAGCAGGAGTGTTTCCTCCCAACCCAACAAGCTACCCAGTAAACACCCTCTCACTTCCACGATCTCACTATGACAAGCACATGCGTAATCACCCACTGTCCTGCAATCATTGACACCGCCCCCATCAACCCCACCCACCATTATCACCCCCTCATCTCTCCCTCCAATCTCCCTCTGAACATCCCCCCCCATCTCTCCCTCCAATCTCTCTCTCTGTCTCCCCTCTGACCTCTCCCCATTTGTTCTATCTTTCCCTCCAATCTAACCCCCAACCTGCCCCTGCTCCCTTCCCATCTATCCCCAACCTCCCCGTGTCTTCCCTCAATTTTTGTTCAACACTTTGCAATCATCCCCGACACTCACAAGCACGTTGCATTCCGCCCCCCATGATTTCAACCCCAGCAATGTGAAACTTGCCTGTTCCTAGGCTGTGGCCTCTTCTGTAGTGCTCCCCATCTGACAGGGAAACAAGCCTATCAATCAGGCTGATTTCTGGGTGAGGAACCTGGGAACATGCATGCAAAGGAGTTAAAATTTATTATTTCAAACCGGAAGAGTGAAAACTCCTACTGTTAAGAGCCCTTCTCATATCATGGAACAGGAGATTCCTCAATTGTTTCTATCCAGTTTTGCTGTATTTCAGGGCAATCAAAATGGAGCTGAAATGATCCTAACTACAAAAAAAGCAATGATTAAAATGGAGATTCTGCATGGTTGTTCATTTTATATTAATAGAGCGTTTTATTACATTCAGGTGGTGGATTTTAGCTTGGGATTTATCTATGCTCATATAAATGCAGGAGCAGGGCACTTAATTCTTGTTTATTGACAACCTTCTGCTTGGTCCAAAATAGGTGTATGTATATATATATATATATATATATATAGGAACAGGCTGAAACTGTGCTTAGTGGATTGGAGGTGCATGATATGTAACAGGTGACTCTGTAAATAAAAGCTTGTAAGTGTATAAAGATTCAACTCCAATTCTATCTTTCACCACCTGGCTATCTGAGTTGTAACAATGGTTTTTTTTAGATTAGAGATACAGCACTGAAACAGGCCCTTCGGCCCACCGAGTCAGTGCCGACCATCAACCACCCATTTATACTAATCCTACACTAATCCCATATTCCTACCAAACATCCCCACCTGTCCCTATATTTCCCTACCACCTACCTATACTAGTGACAATTTATAATGGCCAATTTACCTACCAACCTGCAAGTCTTTTGGCTTGTGGGAGGAAACCGGAGCACCCGGAGAAAACCCACGCAGACACAGGGAGAACTTGCAAACTCCACACAGGCAGTACCCAGAATCGAACCTGGGTCCCTGGAGCTGTGAGGCTGCAGTGCTAACCACTGTGCCACTGTTGAGAAAAATGCAAAATAATTGTTATAAAATTTACACAATTCTCTCTCACTTGCATCCAAAGAAATCTATACTTCCAGCACCTCGTTAGATAAAGGTATCAAATACAGCTCCATCTGAGTACCTATAAAGCTATATTTTACATTGAAATTACAGTACAGAAACAAGCCATTCGATCTATCTGGTATGCTGGTATTTTTTCTTCAGATAAGCCTCTTCCAACACCTTTTCATCTTACCATGTCAGCATACATGTCTATTCCTATTTCCCTCATGTGCTCATCTTCGTTTGTTTGTTCGTTGGTGTCATTTTCTTCGCAGAAGGTTGACTGCCATGGGTCTCCACCTCTGTCTGTCCTGTACTATCCTTACACATTCCACATTGGACAACTGCATCCAGTCCATTAGATCTATCATCCATTTCTCCTCTGCTTCCCTCTTCTACATTTTCCATCGATCTTTCTCTCCAATAATTGTCTCTGTCTACCTTGTGCTCTAATGATGTGGTTAAAATATTGCATCTTTCTCTCTTTGACTTTATGCACTAATTTCCTCTTTTCTCCAGCTATTTCCAGCACTTCCTCATTAGTCTTTTTGTCTCTTCAGGATATGCAGAACATCCTCATCCAGCGTCCCCTTAAATATATCCATACTATTTGCCTCAACAGCTCCTTGTGGTAGCAAGTTCCACATTCTTTCTACTCTTTGGGTTAAAAAAGTTTCTCCTGAATTCCCTATTGAATTTATTAGTTTCTATCATATTTATGGCCTCTAGTTTTGGTCTCCCCCACAAGTGGAAATATTTTCTCCACATCTACCCTATCAAACCCTGTCATTATCTTAAAGACCTCAATCAGGTCATTCGTCAGGCTGGTCTTCTCTAGAGAAAACAGCACAGTCCTCTAAGTTTCTGAATAGAAATACAGCAAGTCTATAAACACCACCCTGTTCAGTTCTTCATGATTGCTATGACTTCTGAGTTTTGGTATTATCCTTGTGAATCCTTTCCACAAATTCTCCATTGCTTCCACATCCATTCTACAATATGTAGACCAGACCCCTGCGCAATAATCCAAGTGTGATCCAACCAATCTTTTATACAAATTTAATATGATCTTATGGAATAAGGTAACTAGGCAGTAACTTGTAAATATGTTCCTGGAGAAAGAGAAGATTGGGCAGTATCATAAGGCAACAAAATGATGTTGAGGAGGGCATTTTGGCTCCGTGGTTTCATTCTATTTTCTATATTACTGTCACTCTGTATGTTCTTTGAGCAATACTGGTGGCAGGGCATCACTTCAAGGCAGGAATTTTATGCTCTCCCCTGCGGCAGGTTTGGAGGTCGGGAGAGCATAAAATCGGGTGGGATGGTGGCAGGGGGAGTTCCAGCCACCATCCCGCCTCCACCAAAATTTAGTCCAGGCCAAGAAGGCCTGTGAATGGCCTTCCCGCCCCGCCGCCAATTGAGGCCCTTAATTGGGCAATTAACCCTCAATTAAGGGCATCCTTCTGCATCAGTCACAATTAGCCATGCAGCGGGTGGCCCTGTCGCTGCACGGGAAGCACGGCACAAAAAACCGTGCAGGTTGTTTCCCGACTCCAGGGTTGGGGGGGTGGGGGGGAGGTGGGGTTCCCCCATTAAAAGGCATTTAGTGCCTGAAAAGGGACCTGGCATTGGGAAGGGGCTGTCTGCTGAGGGCCACCCCCTTACCTTTGCTGCTGACCCCCCTCCGCAATGACCCCATCCCACAAGACCCCTTCTGCCTTGACCTACCTGAGGCTTGGTCACCTCCAGCAGCAGCCACTGCCTCCACGGTGGTGCTGTGGCTGCCGGCCTCTGATTGGCTGGCAGCTCTTCAAGGGCGGAACTTCCAGTGGTAGCATCCTAGATCGTATGGAAGGCCCACCGCTTTCCACTTAGGTGCCTGATTGCCAATAAATTCGGCAGGGCCTCTGGAAAAGATGTGATGCGGAGATCTTGGCAATGGTTTCCCCGAACGTTGAGACCTTCGCCGCCAAGATAAAATTCCCCCCATAGTAGTTATGTTAGTGAACTAGGAATCCAACTGGCCTGAACTAATAATCAGCTGTTGGATCAGTGCCGAACACCATACATGCCATGGAGGTAGCTGCCTGTGGCGCTGTCTGCCCCAGTTAATTGACATAAGTCTGCATACCTGAATTAATTTATCCCCCTTTAGTTCTTAAAGCTGTATTTTTGATCACAATTTATATAATGAATTTGGAAATTATTATAGGAAGAGGAGGATGAGTAGTGTATAAGGAGTGATGCAACACCGACTGCACCGACCCTTAACCTCCCATTGATGCCAACAATCATCATGGGGGAGCTCTGAGATTTCCAGCAGTGAGTGGTTTTTCTTGGGCTGGATTTTGTTGGGCAGCGGGGGGCTCGACGACAGGTTGGAAAGCCAGAGGCATCTGGGGGACCCTCCTCCCCACCCCCCCAACCTGCTGGATTTTAGAATTGAGAGCCCGCCTCCAAGAGCTGCTGGCCAATTGGAGCACTAGCAGCTCTTAAGTCCCAGCAGCATCACCTGGCCAATGCTGGGACTGCACCCAGCCGAGAGACGCAGCATTGGATGCTGCCCTCGGAAGAAGGTGAGTGGGGGTGGTGGTAGTTGGTGAGGGCATGGAGCGGTGTTGCCACAAGGTGGCCATTGCTGCCACAAGCCCCCTTCATGTGCCACAGAGTACCCAATTAGGAGGGGCCCACCTGCATGGAAGCCGTCAAGCAGTCTCCCCACACATTGTAAAATGCCATTGGTGGGAAGAGGCCCTTAATTGGTCACTTAAGTAGCACAATTGGCCTTTAGGCAGGAAGACCATCCTCCACGTTCCCAACCACTGGCAGAATGTCATGGCAGTGGGAAGGCACTGTGCACTCCACCCACTGCCCTCCCTCTCCATTTTATGGCTCCCCTCACCTCACAGCCTCTCCCTAGAGGGCTGGTAAAATCCAGTCCCTTGTGTGTGTTGTGTGTGTACACATTTGAGAAGTGTGGCTACAAGATCATGTTAGCCATGTAAGAGCTATGAAGTAACACACCACATGATCTGAGTGTTTAGCAGTCTTGAAAAAAATGCTGTATAGTGAACATTTTGCTGTGCTAGCTGCTGTACCATTACTCAACAAAGAACTCACAATTGCGCGTTAATGATCCTATCTGGAGTGGTCAGTCTTTGTGTACAGTCTCCACCAACACAGAGGTTCAAGGAACATACAACAGTGTGTAGGGTATAACAGACAGCAGACATGTTGCAGTTAAACCACAAGATGCTCAGCCAACAGCCTTTGTAATTAGGAGAATTATTTTGGAATATGAATAGTTGATACAGCACTACTCGATTAATATCCTGGTCATCCCAGAGCACTGAAACTGAATAATGTGTTACGACTAAGTGAGGAAGGGGTCTCAGGCTCCCCTCTTGCCCCTTTCCTGGTTTGGCCATAATAGGGTTTATCTTTTAAAACACAGTGATTTTAGCTTACCACCTCAGTGAGCCCTTTGCTCACTGCTCTCGAATTGTAATTGCAAATGAACCAATCAGACAGTTTTCTTAGGTTTAAACAAGAAAGATGTAAGTTTATTAGCCTTATCGGTTAAAATGACTAAAATACGCGACACAACCATGCTAACATGCATACGAGATAAACACACACAAATAGATACAGAGGGGATGAAAGAATTGTTGCGGGGGGTGGGTGGCGTGGTTGAAGTAGAATTCGTAATAAAGGGAATTCAGTTACTGGATGGAAATGTCCTTGATAAAAGTTGATGTTTTGAAGTTCTTGCTGGGGCCCAGTGCACAATTTTCAACTTGCTTCTCTGGTACCAGAAGGCTGAAGAAGTGCTCTGACTTGAGACTGAAGCTGCTCCCATGGGTCCCTGGGACTTTGCTGGAGAGAGAGACTGGAGAGAGCTTCCTTCTCTTTGTCTTCAAATTACAATATGTTATCTTTCTGTGAGGCACAATTCAAACAGGCCCCAGTTTGGCCAGCAGATAAGTCATGTGACCATCTCTTTGTTTGAAATAGCAACTTCTTCAAGGGTTGCTGGACTTCAGCATCACCCAGACACTTGGTGGGGATGGGGCGGGGGGGGGGGGGGGGGGGGGTGGGGGTGGGGGGGCAGGGGAGGTGGGGGGAGTTTAGTTTCTTACAAAGTCAATGGCTCTCAATGTCTTTTGATTATCACTATTGACAAAACCCATCTCACTAATTGAATAAGGGAGCATTCCCATTGTTTCTCTATTCAACTGTCTTTCAGAATGCAAATGTCCAACCATGTTTTTAGCTGTTCAACTCTGTGCTCTTTTTAAACAAGTTATGTTCAAAGTCCAGTAAAAAAACGTTCAAGTAGTGTTCCATATGACGAAAATAATATGTTACCATTTGGCAGGCGTGATTTCCGTTACAAATGCAAGTTTGTGTAAGGTTCGTAGGCTGCTGACATGATGCCTTCATCCTGCAACACTCAACTATCCCCCAGTATTCAACTCTTCCAGGAACTTTACAGGATGGCTGCTGGGAGGCAAGGGATACCCCCACATACATGGCTCATGACACTCCTCTGAAGCTCCATCATGCATGAAAAACACCGGCTCTAATTAGGGAGCATCATAATTGAGCACATTAGAGGGGTCGTCAAACAAAGAATCATTAACTACACCAGCAAAATATAAAAGGCTTGATGGTATCATAATGACAACACCATCTATAAATGGTTAAAGAGTAGTTGGGAGATCAGTTCAGAGGGAAGTAAATGGACCACTGGCCACCTCTTACAAGTACAGAAAACTCAAATTTGGAGAGAAATAGATCTTAACTTGTGAGATTTTCTGTACAGCTTCTGTTCATGTGGAATTTTTCAGTTATTAGAAGGTCATTTGTTTCCCTGTCAATATTTCATAAACCAGCAACTTACAAAAAAACCACAGTCCACGGTCTCTACAACATCGCACAAAGCTAAATTTAATCTTAAAACATACGCAGGCATTCTTTTTTAATGATGTGACAGTAGGTTTACAGTTTATAATCTGGGTTTTGTAAAAGTATCTGTCAGCCTATATATTTTCATCTCTTGACCACCCATGAGGCGAGGTAAGCAGGAAACTTTCATTCACTTTCAGCAGCAGCCATTTAGGTAAGTTGCCAAATAACTGCATTAGGTCACAGAACGAAACTTCTTGGCAGCAGTTTGCACAGTATCTTATGCTAAGTGACAGTTCATGTTTATGTTAAATGATTCCTGAACTCTAAATTTGGTAGTTTTGCACTCGCATTTGGTCCTTTATCTGCAGCAATGATATTAAATTACTTTCGAACTGGAAATACAGGTAATGTTAAGCAGTGTATTTTGGTCAGCACTTTTCTTAGCTTTCCAATAACCTGTAAAACTAATTGAAAAAAAAAAGACTTTTGTATTTGAATTCCTTCGCAATGTACAGCTGTCATTTTTCTTACTATGGTACCATACCTGTCTTTTAAATGCTTCTTGTTTTTTTTTAGTTGGTACCAGTACTGGGAGGAAAAGTTAAAGCCAGGGCTGGTAAGGACCAAGGACTCTCTGTGGAACTCATGGGAGCACTCCTGCTCCTTCATTAGAATTCCCACAGATAATAGCAATTCCAAACTTACCTTGGCCTCTTTTGGCCAATGTACAAATTGCGCCAGAGTCTGGCTGTCAGAATTGGCCCCTTATGGGCCTCTGGAATCCAGAAGTTAAAATTTCATCATCATCACGCCAAAGCTTTCCAATGTAAAATGGGTGGGTGGGCCTCCCGTGCCTGTTCTCCGTTGAGTTAAAATGGTGGAGTGCGGGAATGCATCAGAACATTACACAACCTCCCACTGTCTGAACACTTCGCCAGCACCATTCCTGCCGGCCGGGGAGGGATATAATCTACACCAATGTGTATGTTGGCATAGTTGAAGTGGGAATTAGAGCAGTACTGCATGATTCATGTTCGGAGTGTTTTAATAGTGGCTGACTTGAGGAAGGAACTTGCAAGAAATTTGTGCCACTTTCAGATAAAATATTGTACTCTGTGTTGCTAAATTCTTTTCAAGATTTTTTAGCTCCTTCATATTTTACTCATGTAATATATCTCAATTAACACTAATTCCACAAAATTTTGCTCTGGGAGACGTGCCATGGGAGATAATGCTATAGAAGCTGGAGGCCCTCAAATTGGCATGTGCAGCGCTTCTGGCTCAGCCCACGTTGCGTCCCATGCTGGGAAGGGTGCTACCGTGGGCATTCCAGGCATGCATTCGAAGCTTTCGCAGCGATCAGATCGTGACATCAAACAGCCTCTCAGGCTGCTTTGATGCACGTTCTGTAAACTTGGACCACCCAAGTCCAGTGAACAACCTGTGCCTATCAACAACAGTTGAACAAGGGACCTCCCCACAAAGCTCGGGCTATTTAAAGGACAAGCCATCCGACTTGCAGGTAAGGTGCTTTTGACTTGCTGTTCCTCTGGCAAAATTTGTGGAAGTACTGTGATGTGTTTTGGAGGTGTTCTGGTGATTTGTTGGATTTGAAAAAGAGTTTTGCTGCATCCTGACAGGGAAGCTAGAGGAGATTTGTGACCTATCCACAAAAGGTTGCTACAGTTTGGGAGCTGTAGCTGTAGTCCCAACAGGGAAATGGAGCAGAGACTGCAGATAGGAGAAGCTCTGCAGAAAGGGAGGGGGGATTTCTACAGAACGTCCTACCCACCAAGGATTTTCAGGGAGCACTTCTCCTACCTCTACCTCAGCCAAAAGCAATGCCTGAGGCTCCTGAGATTTGCCAAGGAAGTGGACACAAAACTCTGCTACCTCCTTCAACAGGACTTGCAGCCTCATAGCAGAATAAGGACAACACTTGCCCAGTCATGCCCAGTGACTCATTATGTGCAGATTCCAATTCTATACTACTCTCTAAACTACTTGCTGTGCCAGTATCTGAACTGGTGGCTCTAAGTATCAGATCAAGTGATGTTGTTTCTTCCTCAGAGGTCTGCAGCAACTCTTGACCTTCCTCTTTGCTGCAACACTGACAAAATTGACCTCCCTGGCCACCTGCTGCCATTCCCTCCTGCTGGTGATCTTTGAGGGCATTTTGGCCCCTCCGCAGAAACATGAGCATCTCTCCTCCTGTCAAACTCCTGGACTGATGGCTCTAGCGCCGCAGCTGAGAACTTGGGAGCCCTCTCTCTTCCCTGTTGCTCTATTTGGGGTGCTTCTCCTTACAGTCAATTCCTGCAGAGACACTCAGCAATAGCTTCCTTACAAGCAGTGCAGCTCCCCTTTAAGAGGGGCAGGCTGCCTTTAAGAGGTGCAGACTAGCTGGAACATGTGCTAGTGATGTATGCTGCTGGTCCTCCTGTTGAGTGTTTAGCCTGCTGGCAGCGTGGGTTGCATTCAGCTGAACACTACAACCTTGAAAATGAGGTGACACCTGCCCTGGAAAACAGGAGTAAAACAATTTTTAGCTCTAAGTTTCTATTTGTTGTACTGAGTTCTTTTATGTTGTCTGATGCAACATAAATGAGCGAAGTGGAGTCCAGAAATGCTGAAGATCTCTAACAGGTTTATTAACAGCTAACAAGTTACCTATTTACAGAACCTTACTCTGGGTGTTACAGTTGTAGAGTGACTCTGGCTTTGAGTCACATGACTACATCCTGGTACTTAGCTCATTATCATACTAAGATCTTCAAGGGACACCACTCTTAAAGGCAATCATACAACATTTGTGAAATAAAATCACTTTACAATGAATACCTTTCAATTCTTGATAAATTAGATCCCTGGTTTTCTTTTGTTACATTAATGCTTCAATGAAGATTTTGACAGGGTATTCATGAGGATCCTGTGGCATTACTCCTGGGGAGCTGGCAGTACCTTTTTGTGACAAGAATTTCACAAAATCACAGATTTGTTACAGCATAGAAGGAGGCCATTTGTCCCATCGTGTCTGTGCTGACTCTCCGAAAGAACAATTTACCTAGTGTCACTCCGGCCTTCTCCCAGTAGCCCTGCACATTCTTCCTTGTCAGAAAGCAATCCAATTCCCTGTTGAATGTTTCAATTGAACCTGCCTCCACCACACTCTCAGGCAGTGCATTCCAGACCTTAAAAACTCGCTGCGTGAAAAATGTTTTTCCTCAGGTTGCATTTGCTTCTTTTGCCAATTACATTAAATCTGTGCCCTCTTGCTCTTGATCCTTCCACCAATGGGAAATTAATGAAATTATTCATTTAATACCAATTAACACACATCGGACTGAATTTTAAAATTGAACTCAGTGGGGTGCCGCATTCAGCGGCCGCCGAGGAGCACCACCCCCCCCCCACCAGATATTTCGCACAGAGGCAAATTTAAATAGTGGGGTCGGTGCACCCACACCTGATGACATGTGGGGGCGGCCTCCGTGTCCCTGGCCCCCTGTACAGGCGCTGGCGCCGTTTTAAAAGGAATCTAAGCACTTAGAATTACATTAAATTTTTAAGTGGGCAGCAGAATCAAATTTTTATTAAACAGTATGAAATATGTGGATGGCCCTTCCCCAAACCCCAATGGCCATTTCAATGCCCGAAATGACCAACACATTCCTTTTTCCCCACCCGAACTTTATCCCCTAAACTTATAACATTTGGCCTATAACCCCTTCCCACAATCCCCCCCTGCCCTGAAATTTTTATTTTTCCCCCCTCCCCACCAGGTTCTCGCCTCGGAACACCGTGCGGCGTTCCAAAGATGTGCGAAGGCCGAACGAAGGCTGTAAAATCGGCATGGGATGGCAGATCAGTTCATTTGTATGTAATTAACCCTGGTTCAATGAAGAGTGCAGGAGGGCATGCCGGGAGCAGCACCAGGAATACCTCAAAATGAGGTGTCAACCTGGTGAAGCTACAACACAGGACTATTTGCATGCCAAACTGCGTAAGCAGCATGCAACAGACAGAGCTAAGCGATCCCATAACCAACGGATCAGATCTAAGCTCTGCAGTCCTGCCACATCCAGCCGTGAATGGTGGTGGACAATTAAACAACTAACTGGAGGAGGTAGCTCCACATATATCCCCATCCTCAACGATGGGGGAGCCCAGCACATCAGTGCAAAAGATAAGGCTGAAGCATTTGCAACAATCTTCAGCCAGAAGTGCCGAGTTGATGATCCATCTCGGCCTCCTCCTGAAGTCCCCAGTATCACAGATGCCAGATTTCAGCCAATTCGATTCACTCCGCGTGATATCAAGAAATGACTGAAGGCACTGGATACTGCAAAAGCTATGGGCCCTGACAATATTCCGGCAATAGTACTGAAGACCTGTGCTGCAGAACTTGCCACGCCCCTAGCCAAGCTGTTCCGGTACAGCTCCAACATTGGCATCTACCCTGCCATGTGGAAAATTGCCCAGGTATGTCCTGTACACAAAAAGCAGGACAAGTCGAACCCGGCCAATTACCGCCCCATCAGCCTACTCTCAATCATCAGTAAAGTGATGGAAGGTGTCATCAAGAGTGCCATCAAGCGGCACTTGCTTAGCAATAACCTGCTCAGTGATGCTCAGTTTGGGTTCCGCCAGGGCCACTCAGCTCCTGACCTTATTACAGCCTTGGTTCAAACATGGACAAAAGAGCTGAACTCAAGAGGTGAGGTGAGAGTGACTGCCCTTGACATCAAGGCAGCATTTGACCGAGTATGGCATCAAGGAGCCCTAGCAAAACTGAGGTCAATGGGAATCAGGGGAAAACACTCCGCTGGCTGGAATCATATCTAGCTCAAAGGAAGATGGTTGTGGTTGTTGGAGGTCAATCATCTGAGCTCCAGGACATCCCTGCAGGAGTTCCTCAAGGTAGTGTCCTAGGCCCAACCATCTTCAGCTGCTTCATCAATGACCTTCCTTCAATCATAAGGTCAGAAGTGGGGATGTTCGCTGATGATTGCACAATGTTCAACACCATTCGTGACTCCTCAAATACTGAAGCAGTCCGTGTAGAAATGCAGCAAGACCGGGACAATATCCAGGCTTGGGCTGAGAAGTGGCAAGTAACATTCGCGCCACACAAGTGCCAGGCAATGACCATCTCCAACAAGAGAGGATCTAACCATCTCCCCTTGACATTCAACGGCATTACCATTGCTGAATCCCCCACTATCAACCTCCTAGGGTCTACCATTGACCAGAAACTGAACTGGAGTAGCCATATAAATACCGTGGCTACAAGAGCAGGTCAGAGGCTAGGAATCCTGAGGCGAGTAACTCACCTCCTGACTCCCCAAAGCCTGTCCACCATCTACAAGGCACACGTCAGGAGTGTGATGGAATACTCTCCACTTGCCTGGATGGGTGCAGCTCCAACAACACTCAAGAAGCTTGACACAATCCAGGACAAATCAGCCCACTTGATTGGCACCCCATCTACAAACATTCACTCCCTCCACCACCGATGCATAGTGGCAGCAGTGTGTACCATCTACAAGATGCACTGCAGCAATGCACCAAGTCTCCTTAGACAACACCTTCCAAACCCGCGACCTCTACCAACTAGATGGACAAGGGCAGCAAATACATGGGAACACCACCACCTGCAAATTCCCCTCCAAGTCACACACCATCCTGACTTGGAACTATATCGCCGTTCTTTCACTGTCACTGGGTCAAAATCCTGGAACTCCCTTCCTAACAGCACTGTGGGTATACCTACCCCAAATGGACTGCAGCAGTTCACGAAGGCAGCTCATCACCACCTTCTCAAGGGCAATTAGGGATGGGCAATAAATGCTGGCCTGGCCAGCGATGCCCACATCCCATGAATGAATAAAAAAAAATTGAAATGTGTAAATGAAGGGCCCTACGCCATGCGACGGAGGGGCCACACTGAGGTCCCTCTGCCGCCAATAATATGCGGTGGGCCCATCTCGACGTCGCGGGTCAAGGTGGGCCTCTCCTCGCAACATTTTACCAGCCCCGGCTGCGTCGAGGGGCCGGTAAAATTCAGCCCAAAAGGTCAGATTTTGCTGAGCGTGAATGGCATCAGCAATTTGTTAGACTTGTACTTGCCCATAGACTTTCTATGGGGTTTTGCATGACATGACATTCAAATGGCACAGCATCCTCTACAGATCATCTAGGACCTGTATGAACAGGGCAAGTAACTTTGTAGATCTTTAACCAAACACATTGAAGAATCGATAATGAGCAGTGCAGAGTCTGAAGCAGAAAGTCTCAGAATAGTACATTCAATGTCAAATCAAGAGGTAAAGAAAGATGGGATTAGGAGCGAGAGATAAAAAACAAAGAAGAAAAAGTCTAAAAAAATTATTTATTTATTTTGAAATCTCCAACAATAATTAAAAGCTGAAGGAATGAGACTCCACACATAAGGCTATATTTTATGCCGCCCCCCACCACATTATGGGTTTGGAGGCAGGAGGGCCCATAGAATTGTGATGGGAGGTGGGGGCGGAGGGTGCATTGCCCATAGGGCGGCACAGTGGCGCTGTGGTTAGCACCGCAGCCTCCCAGGTCCAGCGACCCGGGTTCAATTCTGGGTACTGCCTGTGTGGAGTTTGCAAGTTCTCTCTGTGTCTGCGTGGGTTTCTTCCGGGTGCTCCGGTTTCCTCCCACATGCCAAAGACTTGCTGGTTAATAGGTTAATTGGCCATTATAAATTGCCCCTAGTGTAGGTAGGTGGTAGGGAAATATAGGGAAGGTGGGGATGTGGTAGGAATATGGAATTAGTGTAGGATTAGTTACAAATGGGTGGTTGATGGTCGGCACAGACTCGGTGGGCCGAAGGGCCTGTTTCAGTGCTGTATCTCTAAGAAGAACACAATTTTGTCTCGGGTGGGATAGGCCGACAATGTCTTTCCCGCCCAGAGGCCTATTGAGGACTTTAAGAGACCTATTAACAATAACTTAATGGCCTCATTCTTTCACCACTGGCATTAATTAAGACTTACGTTAAAATGCGTACTTAGACTAGATTGGACAAACCCCTAATGTTATGTGGTGAGTTTAATCCATATCTATGATGTCAATTCTGGAACTCCACACCATTCAATACATTTGAATGGGGAGCCAATAAACAAGTTTCTCTTTTTGCACAGCGTACGAAGGAACGGCGCATCTCGGACGGCAACTTCTAGGTTTTCACAATTAACTGCATACCAGCGCTCACTTGCTGTCCAATTTACACATAAATAAAGGTGTGCGATGTTAGTCTCACTGTTATTTTCACAGCAAAATCTGGCCCAATATTTTAATATACGTCTTCCATGAAATTGTTCATGGATAAAAAAGTACCTCTCTACTTGTAACCATCTGCTTCTTTCCTATCTTCTAATTCTTTTTGTGTACCTATCTTTGCACTCTCTTCTACCCTCCCTCTCTCTTCCTGTAGGAATGTCTATCTCTCTCTCTAAATCTTCTGGTCTCTGCCTCTCTCTTCTGCAAGTCCCTTCTTTTTATGCGTCTCCATTGACACTGTGTGGCTTTCACACAGTTACCTTTACTAATGCCCTCAATAGGGCCAATATTCCGAGATTGCACTGCTAGTGGGGAGCACACCCCATTGGCTATTTACATAGAGAAATCACAGGTGTGTTGCTCCATGTTCTCTCCATCATTTTTGATGGATGCAAAATAAAGGGCAGCAAACCTGTAATTTCCTGACCCAATGTACAAGGCTCCCCAACCATCAGTGAGAACTTGGAAAGTGTATTTATTAATTATTTCTTATCTCTTCTTAGACCTATGGTTTGTAGGAGAATGCGAAGTGTCACATACTAGGTTAGAGGTGATTTAGGGAAGAGGCTATGAAGAGCTGCCAAAATAGCTAAGCCTAAGGGTCAAGCTAAGATATCAAGCCAAGAAGTGCTTGCTAAAGATGTTTATAATATTAGTCGACCTCCTGTGGTATTGCTCATGAAAAGTCAGAAAATACACAATTTTGTAAGACTGATACCATATAATGCACAATATGTTTCCATTAATATGGAGCTGTATTCCATAGAAGCCACAAAACCCAGTTGTAAAGTCAATCAGAGTCCAGCTTCCATTGCAAAAACAAAATACTGTGGATGGTAGGAATCTGAAATAAAAATAGAAAATGCTGAAAATACTCTGTGGGTCCGGCTGCATCAGTGGAGAGAGAAACAGAGTTAATGGGCTGAATTTTAGCAGCCCTCTGAAGATGGGCTGGGAGGTGGGAGACCTCGTTAAATGGCAATGGAAGGCGTCGGGAGGGGAGCCCGACATCTTCCCGCTGACATGAGATGTCAGGGTGGCTGCAGTGCTGCCACCCACTGACTGGAGGCAGACGGCCAATTATTTGAATTAATTAGCCAATTAATGACCACTTCCCGCCCCCACTGGCATTTTACCAGTGTTGGGATGGGCCCCCGCTGGGTGGGGAGACCGCCAGGTATATCTAGGTGGCCTTCCAGCAGGTTCTGGGGGTGGGGAGACCCTTCCTTCATGACTCACAGTTCCATGGCCCACAGAGAGGCTCCCTGGCAGCAGTGGCTGCCCCAGAAGCCTGAAAGGATGTTGGAAGCAGATTCAGTAGCAACATTCAAAAGAGAGTTAAATAAATCCTTGAAGCAAAAGAATTTACAGGGCTAACGGGAAAGAGTGGGGGAGTGGGATTAATTTTGGCTCTTCCAAAGTGCCAGTACAGGTACAATCAGCTCAATGGTCTCCTTCTGTGTTGTATCATTCTATGAAACAGTAATGTGATAAATGATGATAATCTGTTTTAGTGATGTTGGTTGAAGAATAAATGGTGGACAGTGAACTTAGAGAATTCCCCTACTCTCCTTCGGGTTCTTTTGCACCCACCTGAAAAGGCAGATAGGGTCTTGATTTAATATCTCATAGTAAAGATGGGACCTCCAATAGAGCAACACTTCCTCAATATTAACTGACATACTCAAATCTCTGGAAAAAGTCTTGAACCCATGACCTTTCGACTTCGAGGCTGACATTAGAATTTCTGGTACTAAAGTGAAAAAAAATCATAGATGCATTGTAAAGGAGAAAACAGCTTGTAAAGTTGTTCAATGTATTACTTTTTGCAAATTATGCAAAAGGAAAACCCCAGTGAGAACCATCAAAAGACACAAAACTAAATTAATTAGTGAAATGTGATATTTCAATGAAATGCTTTCTCACTAGATCTTTTTTCAATCATAATTTTAATGTAAAGATAAGTACCATTAGACACCTGAAGAATGGGTTCAAATTCGGAGGGGCAGTTTCTTTAAAAAAAAGTTATGCAGTCATCATGATTACTGAGACAGACATCTCAAATTTGAAGTTAAGTATTGCATATACAGTACATCAAAACACTTTGGTTAGTAGTGATGAACATGTAGCAAAAGCACTTATTTGTAAAGCCAGCCAGATGTTTAGGGCACTTTGCTGCTGTCTTTTTACTCAAGACTGCTAACGTTCACTTTGTGGCTTTCTGATAATACACTACAGAATGGCTGCCTCCATCGATAAGGGTGTTTTCAAGTGTGTATGTATAATAGAAATGGCACTTTAGTGAAGACTCTTTAAGCCCTATTAGTTGTAGAATCTCCAACTGACACTGTTTATTTTTCCTGCACAAAGCATTAAAAGTTTTGGATTTATACAAGATGTACTAAAAGCTGCTAAGAACTTCTAATTTTGTGTTCACAGACACAGAGCAAGACAAGCTGCAGGAAGAGAAGGAAGGAGAGAAGGGCTCTCTTTAGAAAGCCATATATGCCCAGGGTGTTCAAGGACCAATTCTTCTGCCTGAACCCCAGCAAGGAACAGTATGTCAGATGCTTCCCCTTCAATAGGACATTCTCGCTGAAATTTGCTACCTGCTGCAGCCACAACTGCAACCTCAGAGCAGGGTGAGGACGACATTGCCAGTGACTGTGAAGGTGACTGTGGAGATGACCTTTTATGCAACTGGCTCCTTACAGGCTGGAGCTGAAGATATTTACACCATCTCCCAGTTTGCATAAGGAAGGTCACTGATCCTCTGTATTCCAAGAAAGGTGAATATATTTCTTTCTCTCTTGCCAGAGAGAAGCAAGCGAAGTGAGAATGTGGCTTTATGAGGATTGCAGACTTCCCCACAGTGTAGGGTGCCATTGACTCCATGCACATTGCTTTGCAGGCACCATATGTCAACTCTGAGATGTACTGCAACCGAAAGGGATTCCACTCCCTCAACGTCCAGCTTGTGAGCAAGCATACGCAGCATATCATGCAGGTCAGTGCCCCTTATCCTGGCCGCAATCATGATGTCTTCATTCTGTGGCAGTCTGCTGTACCATCTGCATTGTGCCACCAGAGCAAACCAAAAGGTGGCTGCTGGGCAGCAAGGACTATTCTTCGATGACATGGCTCAGAATTCCAATGCGCGACCCATGTGCGCATGGGCAGAATGCAAACAACGAAAGCCATACTGACACACGAGATGTGAAAGGGCAGAACATTGGAGTGCTTCAACAATGCTTTTGCTGCCTGGCCTGCTCTAGCAAAGCCCTGCAGTACTTGGCAGATCATTTGTCAAGATTCACAGTGGTCTGCTGCATGCTGCACAACTTCACTATCATGAGGGCACAGCCCTTGACACCAGCTATACAGTGAGCAGCTGAGGAGAAAGAGGAGGTGGAGGAAGAAGAGAGGAGGCAACCAGACAGCAACTTTCTGGCTAGGCTGTCAGTGATCAACTCATCTGACTGTGATAGCAGTAAATGCAACCCCAATTCCCCATTAACCAACAGTCCCACACCTTACCTTCCCTCTGTTATTGACCATCACAGCATCCCCTTGGCCACAATGCAAAAATAACAGTCAGCACAACATAAACATCCAAAACCAAATTTATAAATCAAACCATGCCATATTCCATAAAAAAGTCACCTAATCACCCTTGTGCATTCCCTTAGTGCCTGCATTCCATGTGTCTTTGCCTGCCCTAGTGGTCCTATACAGCATAGCTGGTTGCTGACTTTCAGTGAGGAAGACTGCAGATGGTCTTGCAGGAAGACCTCAAGCAGCTCTGCCGCCTTTGCAATGCATCATCTCAGCATGGGTGGCTGCAGTCTGGGCTGGTGGCTGACAGGCAACAGCAAGGCCACTAGCAGTGTGGCAGTGATGGGAGGATGCATGCTGTCATCCTGAGAGAGTGGGTTCATGCTCCACTTACGCCACTCCCCCAAGGTGCCGCCTTAGTAATCCTAGTAATCTGTTGGAGAACGGATTGCTGAACTGCAAGCCCCTTTGCACACTGGTTTCCACAGCCATGATGACATCAGTCTGAGCTTGAAAAGCAGCAAGCTGAGATTGCATTATAGAAGTCTGAACTTTCACTCAGATGTTAGGTGGCTTTTGCTCATGCTGCAATGGAAATTAAGACGTTGGCCATCAAACATTGCATCATGGTTGGGTCCACAAGTGTGCTAATGAATTTGGGCACAACTTCCACATTTGAAAGGATGGGCTTCAAGCTCTGCACAAAACCAAGTACCATGTTGGTGTCGGACTCCTCTATGCTCCCTGACAATAACCACGATCTTCCTAACAGGCCAATGCACCAAGCGTTTCATTGTGCATACTCATCAGCATTCTTCTGTAGACCGCCCCATCAAAGTGCTCATCTGAGTCCTCTGCAGCAGAACTTGTGTGCCACAATGGCTTTTGAGGAGCTGTCATCTGCACTACCTTCTTCCCTGCCCTGGCTGCAGGCCACTCGTGCCCGGTGTTTCCCACATGCAGATCCCACCTCTAAGCTATCCTCTAAATTATGCACAGGGCCAATATCTGAGCTGGTGGCTGTGAGTGTGAGAGCGAGTAACAGTGCTTCTTTTTCAACACTGTCTTCCTGCTCTTCCCCCTCTTGTCCTTCCACCACTACCTGGCAGGTTGCATTCTTGGGTATCTTAAAGGAGAAAAGCACAAGGTTGTGATGAGGAGAGGGGGAGAAAGTAAGAGGAGCATGCTTGCACCATCTGCAGCTTGTAAATGAGTCGAGATTGTGGGATGACAGGGAAGTGGGATGTGAGAAAGAGGATATGAGGATACTGAAATTTTCAATGGCTTGAGTCCTGCTGCTGGTAATGGCCTGACGATGGCCACCCAATGGTGTCGCCTACTGTCTCCTCCATTCGGGTAAGGAGATGTGGAGTGAGGTGGAGTATATGAGGTATGAGTCCTGATTGATAGAGATTGTTTGTAGGTGAGTGATGGGGGTAAACGTTTTGCAGCATTGCATCCAGGTGCTCGAAGTTCAACTGCCAATGCTATTCAGTCCCGCTTCGCAAACTTTCACAGTTAGTTTGCAGGACCTCCTGGCCTCCTGTGGAAAGATCACAGCTCTCCTCTTCTCCACTTCCTGCATCAAAGCCTTCCATGCAGCACTGGAAAATCCTGGAGCCTGCTGTCTACCGCGTTGTGCCATTAATGTGCTTCCCATCTCAAAATTACTTTTAGAATAACTTCCAGCACCTGCTCCAACCACAATGCAAGTCCCCTCTAAGAGGTGCAGGCTAGCTTTAACTCGCCTTTCACAATTGTATGCCCCATGCTGAGGCATTCAGCCACTCAACAGCACACTTAACGCTGGCTGCACGTTGCAATCATTTACATGAGCAGGCAACATGAAGCTTGCATCAGAAGCAAATGTGTTCAGGATAATTCTGCATTGTGATCCCCATGCCTGTTTTTGAGCCCTGTACAATTTTGCAGTCAAAGGGCTTTGTGACGCATTTTTTTCCAAAAGTTGACCTTAACTTAGTCTAAAATCTCCAATGATATAATTTGCAATCGCTTCAAAATACTTCCAGTATTCAATGCAAAAGTCACTAGTGATAGGAAATTACTATCGACTTCATTGATTGGGGAAAAATTCATGTTTACTGCCAAGATGTACACCTAACACCAGCTGACTTGCCGGTCTCAGGTCAGTTAAGCACAGAGGGCAAGCTTCACTGGCCTCTGCTGAGGACTCATACTGAAATAGGGTCTGAATTTAGCTGCGACAGGCTTCAAAGGTCTGCTGCAGTTTTGGGAAAAGCATTTTTGTTTTAAATGTGGGGATTCTACTATTTTTTTATTCATCCATAGGATCTGTGTGTTGCAGTTCTGCAATTATTGCCTATGAGAAGGTGGTGATGTGCTGCCTTCTTGAATCACTGCAGTCCATGTAGTGCTATTATATTTGTCATAACAATTTGGTACAACTGAGTGGCTTGCTAGGCCATTTCAGAATCAACCACATTGATGTGGGTCAGGAGTCACATATAGGCCAGACCAGGTAAGGACAGCAGATTTCCTTCCCTAAAAGTGAAGCAGAAAGGTGTTTACAGTAACCCTGTAGTTTGATGGTTGCCATTACTGATACTAGTTTCTTTGTTCTAGATTTACTTAATGAACTGAATGTAACTTCCCCAGCTGCTGTAGTGGTCTTTGAACTGATATCTCTGGATTACTAGTTTAGTAATATAAACACTATGCTGCCATACCCTGCTTACAAACGGATAACTCCAATGAGTGCTTTGAGACCTCACTCACTATCAGGAAAATACTGACTATGTGGGCCTAGTAGATGATCCTTGTATCCAGTGTTCAAGAGTCACAAATCACAGGGGAATACACCAAATGGTGCATTTTCCTGATTTTAGCATTCACATCCTCTGGGAAAGCATATTTTCTGCCCAACCAACAGGAAATAGAGTGAAGCTGCAAGCAGCTGGGGACACAGCTGAGAATATTGCCAAACGCTCTTCTACCTTCACCCAGAATCACCCAATGAATCTGCAGGGAGCCAGCAGAAAGTCTGCATGTTTTTAAATAAATGGGGTTATTTTTGTTTCAAAAGGGCTAATTCAGGGATATCATGCGAAGTTGTCTTTAATATGCTACTGTCTAATTTATTAACTTTACCTTTTTTTCCCTATGTGGGTCAATTTATTTCTCCATCAAAAATAAATGGTTGGTTTCGTTTTAAGGCACTTGGATTTGAATTTCAGCTGCCGTTGCCTAAGCCAGCCGTAGGAAGGTAAATGGGCTATTTTGAGCAGTAGACATGTCATATTAAACATTTTATAAATGTGTGGTAGGTAATGGCCTTCATTTTAGATGTGATTGGTAAAATCAGTCTGGAGTTACAGACATTCTGGCTCCTGTGCCAGTTAAGGTAATTTCAATTGCTGGGGACCTTATACATTCCAAATGACTGCCTTTGTTTCTTTACACATTTTTAAGCGTGGTACAAAAATTTGCAGTGCGTCTCTTGAAGTTCAATAGCTATTGAAAGTGTAATGGATGTACTGCTTTCCAGTACTAGAGATATTAGCAGATCTCCTCAGGGTCTCCTGGAAAGTCAGAGACTACACTGTTTTCTAAGTGTAGGAGAGTGATACCATACAATGCACAATATGTTACTGTTAAGGTGGAACTGTGTCCCTTAAAAGCCACAAAGCCCAGTTGTAAAGTAATCACAGGCTCCAGTCAAATCAGGGTCCAGCTATTATTGAATCAGGGAGTTTGACAGGTTGGAATGTGCTTGCCAGTTTTAGACTGCAGCTCAGCAGCACCCAACATTTTAAAATTGTTTTGAATTTGCAACACAGTGTGGCATCTGGGGTGTGACAATTGTATGTGCTATTTTTAACATTAATTAAAATAGATACATAGGTATATATTTAAAGAATAGGAAAGCACTACCATATAATGCAGATGGCTTTTCTGTTAAGGTCGAGCTGTGTCTCTTCAAAGCCACAAAGTCCAGTTCTTAAACACAAAATCTGCTATTATTTTATTTGTCATCTGTACGGCAGCACATAGCTAGCAGATACATTATTTAAAGTGTTGTTTTGCATTTAAAACAGCTTCTGACCAGGACTCAGGATGGCGACACTGTATTTCATTGGGATAGGGAGCAGACAGCTGATCACCAGGAAGACAGTTGGGGTTTGTTGGTGTCATGGGGCAGGAGTGCAGACAGAACAAGATCCAGCCAGCAGATCTGAAATTTCTGTGAGAGGGTGGACAGGCCGAAGCTAGTCGCCTAATTGTGCATTAAGGGTAGATGATCAGTAGAGTATAAGCAGTTGAGGACTACAGCAGTTGGACATTAGGTCAGAGGCGCAGCTACAAAACAGGCAGTGGCATCTGAAACTGGCAGAATTGGCACTTAAAGTGGGAAAAACCACCAGCACAAAGCTTTTGGGCCAAAGGATCTGGGGAGGAGAGACAGTAAAGGGGAAGAAGAAATGCATCAGATCAAAATGGGAGGGGGTCTGGAAGTAAAGGGGACAGGGAATGGATTTTCATTTTATTCATTCACAGAATGTGGGCGCTGCTGGCAAGGCCAGCTTTATTGTTATCACTAATTGCTCTTGAGAAGGTGGTGGTGTGTCGTCTTCTTGAAACTCTGCAGTCTGGGTGATGAAGGTACTCCCACAGTGCTGTTAGGGAGGGAGTTCCAGGATTTTGACCCAGCAGTGATGAAGGAATGGTGATGTAGTTCCAAGTCAGGATGGTGTGTGACTTAAAGGGGAACTTGCAGGTGGTGGTGTTCCCATGCACTGTCTGCCCTTGTTCTTCTAGGTGGTAGAGAACGTGGGTTTGGAAGGTGCTGTTGAAGAAGCCTTGACAAGTGGCTGCAGTTCATCTTGTACATGGTATACACTTCAGTCATGGTGAGCTGGTGGTGGAGGAAGTGAGTATTTAAGGTGGTGGATAGGTGTCAGTCAAGTGGGCGGCATTGTCCTGGATGGTGTCAAGCTTCTTGAGTGTTGTTGGAGCTGCACCCATCCAGGCAAGTGAAGAATATTCCATCAGACTCTTGACTTGTATCTTTTAGATGATGGAAAGGCTCTGGGAAGTCAGGGGATGAGTTACTTGCCACACAATTCCCAGCCTCTGACCTGCTCTTGTAGCCACAGTTTTAGGTGTCTGGTCCAGTTTGTTTCTGGTCAGTGGTAACCCCTAGGTTTTTGATGGTGAAGGGTTCGATGATGGTGGATTTGATGATGGTCATGCTGTTGCAGGGGTTGGTTAGACTTTGTCTTGTCACCTGGCAGTTGTGTGGTGCAAATTTTTAGTTTAGTTTAGTTTAGTTTTTCTTGCTACTTATCAGCTCAACATGATTTATATAAAATTGAAGCTAAAATATTGAATTAAAAAATATAATTTACTGTTTTGGGAAGACAAAACAAATAGTTAGATGGAGCCACAGTGCCACCAGTTGTGGAGGTTTTGTTAACAGACATTACAGTAGCATTAATTAAAAGTAATAGTAGCAGGGTTAAATGTTACATTCTAAACATTACCTCTAGGCATTGTCAATGTAACAAAAACATACTAAAACTGGAAATTGCTGTGACAAAGAGGAAAACACCGTATTTTAAATCCAACTCTATTAGATCTCCAGTGACATTGTTAGGGTTGAGTTGAATGATACAGTCTCTTGTTCTTACCTGTCTCTATTATATTTTTGTTGCAGGGAATGGGACATTTCTTTCTGTGTCCTCCTTCCCTTCTGTGTCTTTGTCTTATATTTCTCCCCCTATTTTTGGTTTTCCGTGCTGTTTCGCTTCTCTACCTTTTGCTTCACCGTTCTGGTTGTGATTTATTTGCAGTAAATATTACACAAGGTTGTATTTTTCAAATAATATTTTATACTGTTACAGTTATGTATATGATGAGCAATTATTCAATGTGATACTCCAGAAAATACTGAACAAGGAGTAAGAAGGAGGATCATAGAGTCAGAGATAAAAGCAAAATACTGCGGATGCTGGAAATCTGAAATAAAAACAAGAAATGCTGGAAATACTCAGCAGGTCTGGCAGCATCTGTGGAGAGAGAAGCAGAGTTAATGTTTCAGGTCAGTGACCCTTCTTCAGAACCGACAAATATAAGAAATGTAAAAGATTTTAAGCAAGTAAAACCGGGGTGGGGAAAGAGATAACAAAAGAGATGTTGATAGGACA
The DNA here is from genome assembly GCF_036365525.1 of Heterodontus francisci. Classification (NCBI taxonomy): domain Eukaryota; kingdom Metazoa; phylum Chordata; class Chondrichthyes; order Heterodontiformes; family Heterodontidae; genus Heterodontus; species Heterodontus francisci. The sequence goes on along the minus strand of NC_090387.1, from coordinate 20,137,453 downwards.
AGGTCACAGAATAGCTGACCAGAAGGTCATGGAGCAAAGGCAAACAATATGTTAATGGTGTGCTGAAAGACAAAGCATTAGTACAGATAGGGTGTTAATGGACTGAAAAAACTGAACAGCCACAAGCACAAACTGAAAAAAAAACAGTGGGTAGGCACAGTAGAAACAAACTGAACAATCTAAGATAAAATAACCACACCCCCCCCCCCAAAAAAATAAAAGAAAATTAAAAAAAAAATAAACTCATAGAGTCAGAGATCCAGCCTATGGGCCAAGGGCCACATGTGGGCCCTGACTCTTGGCATTTCAGTCCTCAAAGCCCAGACAACTCTTTGTACTTAACGATTGATATTTGCTGATTTGTTCTGTTTGTTTTAGATTAGATTAGAGATACAGCACTGAAACAGGCCCTTCGGCCCACCGAGTCTGTGCCGAACATCAACCACCCATTTATACTAATCTGACACTAATCCCATATTCCTACCAAACATCCCCACCTGTCCCTATATTTCCCTACCACCTACCTATACTAGTGACAATTTATAATGGCCAATTTACCTATCAACCTGCAAGTCTTTTGGCTTGTGGGAGGAAACCGGAGCACCCGGAGAAAACCCACGCAGACACAGGGAGAACTTGCAAACTCCACACAAGCAGTACCTGGAATCGAACCCGGGTCCCTGGAGCTGTGAGGCTGCGGTGCTAACCACTGCGCCACTGTGCCGCCCCTGTGATTCTTGATCCTGGAAGATTCAGAAGGCTTGTTCTTGGTGCTGTTGCCTCATTGGTGGATAAATTCTCAATCAAAACAAAGGGAAGCTAGATAAGCACATGAGGAAGAAAGGATAAAAAAATATGTTGATTGCATTAAATGAAGAGGTGTGGAAGGAGTTTTGTGTGGAGCATAAAGACTCTGTCAAGAAAAATGATATGCCCAAATAAGGAATATTATATCAGTTGGAACCTACGTTAAACTTTTAATGGAAATAAATCCTGCAGTTAACTTTTAAAATACTGACTGCCAAGATGGCCACTGCAATTTGCATCTGAAACACTTTTTCACATTCCAAGGCCCCAACTGGGACAGAGGTCTGAGGAGCATGGACCCAGAACAATGGCTTCCTGTAAGTGATTGAATCACCTAAGATTGCTTCATTAGCACGACATTCAAGGCAATCCTAACACCTTGACTTTGAAAGAGAAAACCCCTCCAAGTGTAAATATTGGCATCCTGGGGCCTGGGGAGCCAATTCTGAACCTTGAGTCTCATTAGAAGGTTCCAGAGAATACACTGAGGCAGTTATGTGAGGCATCTCTGTGAAAGCTGGGAATTTCCTTGAACAAAGAGTCAAGCCAGAAACTCAGACTGTACAGGAACAGGAAGGCTGTGTGCCTCCCTCTCTCTTTCTCTTTCTCTCTCCAAATAACATGACAAGTCTGAAAACCGTCTGCGACTGTGGACCCTCCAAGCCTACAGATTGCTACAGACATAAACCAGGGGAAGAGAGCCACCTACAAGTCTGCCTCCAAAAAAATCCTGTGCCAAGCGGGCCAATCACAAAGTGCACTTTGACCAGCCAAAGATTTGAAGAATGCAGCTTCATCCAGAAGACCACCGAATCATCCAACCTCACAGACTGTGTATTTAATTTCCATTTATTCTGCACTCTCATCCAACCACAAAATTTACTTTTCATTCTGTAATGTGATTCTCGTATGAATGCGTGCATGAATATTTAGGGTTTTTTTTTAGATTGGGTTTAGATTGTTAAGTATAATAAACTCACTTCTTTCTTGTTTAAACTCAAGAAAACCTGTCCAATTGTTTCTTTCACGATTACATTAAAGGTAAAAGGTAAAACACTCACTGAGGTGGTAAGCACAACCACTATTTAAAAAGGAATAAACCCTGTGCAGCCAAATAAGAGGAAGGGCAAGAGAGGAGCCTGTTACTCCCTCCTCGGTTGTTCGTAACAATTCACATGGACCAGTTGGGTCAGATGGCCTGTTTCTCTTTGTACTTTTTACTTTGTAATATTTTGTTAAAACTTGCATTGTTTTCACCTATGTGTCTGCACTTTAAGAACCTGATATCAATCCTAATATCAATGTTTTGCCATTTCTTAACAGTGATATCATTTATTTACTTAAGAGCCTTTTGGAGAAATTTTCCCCAGAAACTTTAGAACCTCTGAGGTGGCCAAGATGGGGTCTTAAGCTACAACACTGGTTTAGCTGTCATTTAGTGCAAGATGCCATCTTGAAAAAGGAGTTGAAGCATGTGCAAGGAATAACCATGAGGACAATCATTAAAGGGATGATTGACAATTAATTTGCCTACTAGGGCTCATTAAAGCGGCCGCACTCCATTTTGGTGACTCGCACTTGACCAAATACCTTCTCCTGACAGCTTGAGTGCAAAACTTGCAGTTGTTGGTTTCAGTGCCTGCAGGCTCACACACACACATGCACACACACACACCACCTCGCCACATCATGAAATGAATGCTTCAGGATTTTCAAACAGAAACTTACAGCATAAACTAAAAATTAAAAAAAAGACAGCACTTGAGTAGAGACACAAGGGAGACATTAAAGTGTTGGGGCTGTGTAGAGAAGAACCCCAAGGCTGCATTTAATGCCAAAAGTCTGGGTTAAGAGGAAAGACGAAATAAACTTGGGCTTTCCATCCTGGAATGGAAGTATCTGAGACATAATCTGCTAAACAATAATTAGGGAAATGCAAAGGTTGGGTTCAGCATTTAGATTAAGAGAGTAAGATAAGGGGACACACAATCAAATTAATAAAAGGCAAACTCAGAATTAATATCACACATATTGACATTGTTCGTATTCACACGGTCATCAATATATGACATCCCGATAGAGTAATGGAAGTGAAAATGTGGATATCTTGTTAAGAACAGTTGAACCCTGAAGTTGGGAGAAATTAGAATCTCAGGATAGATAAATTAAGATGGGCTGAATGGCCTTCCTCATCCATAGTTATCTTAGGAGCCTATTCCACATTAGTGATAACAAGAAAATTTTTAAAGTAATATGCAAACAAATATTAAATATGAATGTAATTTTATAGAGCACCAGCAGTCTTGCATTGCACCAAGCATTTAGAACCAGACTTTCCACCAGTTTGAAAGAAGGGAAGTCTCATCACTGCAATCCAGTTGTGTGGGTATTGCATGGTGTTAGCAGATCTTAAAAGTCTGCCTGAAAGTGCAACTTGTATGGTATATATTTTATATTCCAATGAATTTTACGAGTCCTATTTTGTCCAAAGTAATTTGGCTCGAGAAGGTTTGCGACATAACTTTATTTTCCCATTGACATCAGTATGGAGAGCAAGAAGAAAAGATATTTTCTTGGATTTTTTTTCTGTAGGAAATTGCAAACGGATGAGTTGTATCTGTAGCTACAGAGTAGTTATGATTTCCAGAACACTACAGTTCCACCAGTGTAATGCCTCTTTTTCCACCAGATTATTTTCCATATACATAATATTAACTCTCCAGTTCATCCTAACCAACTCGGATTTATAAATATTCCTTTCCAAATGATAAAATGACAATAAAAGTTCAATACTTTCCCCTTTTTTTCACTTCTTTGCTGGTTTGATTCAAAACATCTTCTGTATTGAATTTTGCGTTCGCATCCAAAAGTTGAATCAACATATAGCACTGGAAGATAGATCAGTCTTCTCCTATCATAGAAATTACAGTAGAGAAAGAGGCCATTTGGTCCATCACCTGTGTTCCACTTCTGTGACAGGCAGCCAGAGTTTCATCTACCCAAAACATCATCCAATCAGGTCATCTCAGCAATGTGGTTGACTCTTAAATACCATCTGAAATGGTCTAGTAAACCACTCAGTTGTATCAAACCACTACAAAGTCTAAGAAAAGGAGTGAAACCAGACAGACCACCCAGTATCGACCTAGGCACTGGAAACGACAATGGCAAACCCAGTCCTGTCGACCTTGCAAAGTCCTTCCTACTAACATCTGGGGGCTTGTGCAATAATTGGGAGAGATGTCCCACAGACTAGTCAAGCAACAGCCTGACATAGTCATACTCAGGGAATCATACCTTGCAGACAATATCCCAGACACCACCATCACCATCCCTGGGTATGTCCTGTCACACTGGCAGGACAGAACCACCAGAGGTGGTGGCACAGTGGTATACAGTTGGGAGGGAGCTGCCCTGGGAGTCCTCAACATCGACTGTAGACCCCATGAAATTTCATAGCATCAGGTCAAACAAGGAAACCTCCTACTGATTACCACCGACTGTCCTCCCTCAGCTAATGAATCTGTGCTTCTGCATATTGAACATCAATTGGAAGAAGCAATGAGGATAGCAAGGGCACAAAATGTACCCTGGGTGGGGGATTTCAATGTCCATGACAAATAGTGGCTCAGTAGCACCACTACTGACCGAGCTAGCCGAGTCCTCAAGGATATAGCTGCTAGATTGGGTCTGCAGGTGGTGAGGGAACCAGCAAGAGGGAAAAACCTACTTGACCTCATCCTCACCAATCTACCTGTCGCAGATGCATCTGTCCATGACAGTATTGGTAGGAGTGACCACTGCACAATCCTTGTGGAGACAAAGTCACATCTTCACATAGAGGGTACCCACCATCGTGTTGTGTGGCACCACCATCATGCTAAATGGGATAGATTTTGAACAGATCTAGCAACTCAAAGCTGGGCATCCATAAGGTGCTGTGGGCCATCATCAGCAGCTCTGTATTCAACCACCATCTGTAACCTCATGACCCAGCATATTCCCCCACTCTACCATTACCACCAAGCCAGGGGACCAACCCTGGTGCAATGAAGAGTGCAGGGGGGAAAGCCAGGAGCAGCACCAGGCACACCTAAAAATGAGGTGACAGCCTGGTGAAGCTACAGCATGGGACTACTTGCATGCAAAACAGCGAAAGCAGCATGTAATAGGGCTAAGCAATCCCACAATCAACGGATCAGATCTAAGCTCGGCAGTCCTGCCACATCCAGTCATGAATAATGGTGGACAATTAAACAACTAACAGGAGGAGTAGGCTCCACAAATGTCCACATCCTCAATGATGGGGGACCCCAGCGCATCAGTGTAAAAGTCAAGGCTGAAGCATTTGCATCCATCTACAGCCAGAAGTGTCGAGTGGATGATCCATCTCGGTCACCTCCTGAGGTCCCAAGCATCACAGATACCAGTCTTCAGCCAATTCAATTCACTCCACATGATATCAAGAAATGGCTGAAGGCACTGGAAACTGCAAATGCTATGGGCCCTGACAACATTCCGGCAATAGCACTGAAGATCTGTTCTCCAGAACTTGCCGCACCCCTTTCCAAGCTGTTCCAGTATAGATACAACACTGGCATCTAGCCGGCAATGTGGAAAATTGCCCAGGTATGTCCTGTGAAGAAAAGGCAGGACAAATTCAACTCAGCCAATTACTGCCCTATTAGTCTACTCCAAATCGTCAGCAAAGTGATGGAAGGGGTCGTCGACAGTGCTATCAAGCTGCACTTGCTCAGCAATAACCTGCTCACTGACACTCAGTTTGGGTTCTGCCAGGGTCAGTCGGCTCCTGACCTCATTACAGCCTTGGTCTGAACATGGACAAAAGAACTGAACTCCAGAGGTGAGGTGAGAGTGACTGCCCTTGACATCAAGGCAACATTTGGCTGAATATGGCATCAAGGAGCCCTAGCAAAACTGGAGTCAATGGGAATCAGGAGGAAATTTCTCTGCCAGTTGGAGTCATACCTAGCACAAAGGAATTGGTTGTGGTTGTTGGAGGTCAATCATCTCAGTCCCAGGACATCACTGCAGGAGTTCCTCAGGGTTTTATCCTCGGCCCAACCATCTTCAGCTGCTTCATCAATGCCCTTCCCTGCATCATAAGGTCAGAAGTGGGGATGTTCACTGATGATTGCACAATGTTCAGCACGATTCATGACTCTTCAGATACTGAAGCAGCCCATTTCCATATGCAGCAAGACCTGGACAACATCCAGACTTGGGATGATAAGTGGCAAGTAACATTCATGCCACACAAGTCAACAGGAGAGAATCCAACCATCTCCCCTTGACGTTCAATGGCATAACCATCGCTGAATCCCCCACTATCAACATCTTGGGAGTCAGCATTGACCAGAAACTGAACTGGACCAACCACATAAATGCTGTGGCTACAAGAGCAGGTCAGAGGCTGGCAATTCTGCAGTGAGTAACTCACCTCCTGTCTCCCCAGTGCCTGTTCACCATCTACAAGGCACAAGTCAGGAGTGTGATGGAATACTCACCACTTGCCTGGACGGGTGCTGCTCCAACAATACTCAAGAAGCTCGACACCATCCAGGACAAACCAGCCAGGTTGACTGGCACCCCATCTACCACCTTAAACATTCACTCTCACCAACGCTTGTGCACAGTGGCAGCAGTGTGTACCATCTACAGGATGTACTGCAGCAACTTACCAAAGCTCCTTCAACAACACCTTCCAAGCCTGTGACCTCTACCACCTAGAAGGGCAGCAGATGCATGGGAACACCACCACCTGCAAGTTCTCCTCCAAGCCACACACCATCCTGACTTAGAACTATATCACCGTTCCTTCACTTTTGCTGGGTCAAAATCCTGGAACTCCCTTCCTAACAGCACTGTGGGTATACCTACACCCCAAGGACTGCAGTGGTTCAAGAAGGCAGCTCACCACCACCTTCTCAAAGGCAATTAGTGATGGGCAATAAATGCTGGCCTGGCCAGCAACCCCCACATCCCATGAAACGAATAAAACAAATCTCAGGCGGCCTCTATGAAGCTAATTTTATATCACATGATTGGAGAATGTCTCCTTTCATGGAGAAGACACAGTCTGTGGCTGTTTCACAGTGAAGCCACACCATAGAGTCATAGAGTTATACAGCACCGAAACAGGCCCTTCGGCCCACTGTGTCTGTGCCGGCCATCAAGGACCTAACTATTCTAATCCCATTTCCCAGCACTTGGCCCGTAGCCTTGTACGCTATGGCATTTCAAGTGATCATCTAAATACTTCTTAAATATTGTGAGGTTTCCTGCCTCTACCACCCCTTCAGGCAGTGCGTTCCAGATTCCAACTCCCTCTGGGTGAAAAATGTTGTCCTCAAATCCCCTCTAAACCTCCTGCCCCTTACCTTAAATCTATACCCCCTAGATATTGACCCCTCCACTATAAAAAAGTTTCTTCCTATCTATCCTATCAGTGCCCCTCATAATTTTGTCTACCTCAATCAAATCCCCCTTCAGCCTTCTCTGCTCTAATGAAAACAACCCTAGCCTTTTCAGTCTCTCTTCATAGCTGAAATGCTCCGGCCCAGGCAACATCCTGGTGAATCTCCTCCCCAGTGCAATCACATCCTTCCTATAGCGTGGTGCCCGAAATTGTACACAGTACTCCAGCTGTGGCCTAACCAGCGTTTTATACAGCTGCATCATAACCTCCCTGCTCTTATATTCTATGCCTCGGCTAATAAAGGCAAGTATCCCATATGCCTTCCTAACCACCTTATCTACCTGTGCTGCTGCCTTCAGTGACCTATGGACAAGTACACCAAGGTCCCTCTCACCCTCTGTACTCCCTAGGGTCCTACCATCCATTGTATATTCCCTTTCCTTGTTAGTCCTCCCAAAATGCATCACCTCACACTTCTCAGGATTAAATTCCATTTGCTACTGTTCCGCCCATCTTACCAGCCCATCTATATTGTCCTGTAATCTAAGGCTTTTCTCCTCACTATTTACAACACTACCAATTTTCGTGTCATCTGCGAACTTACTTCTCATACCTCCTATATTCATGTCTAAATCATTAATGTACACTACAAACAGCAAGGGTCCCAGCACTGATCCCTGTGGTACACCACTGGTCACAGGCTTCCACTCACAAAAACAACCCTCGACTATCACCCTCTGCCTCCTGCCACTGAACCAATTTTGGATCCAATTTGCCAAATTGCCCTGGATCCCATGGGCTCTTACCTTCTTCACCAATCTCCCATGTGGGACCTTATCAAAAGCCTTACTGAAGTCCCTTTAGCCTACATCAACTGCTTTACTCTCATCTACACATCGAGTCACTGCCTCGAAGAATTCAATCAAGTTAGTTAGACACAATCTCCCCCTGACAAAGCCATGCTGACTATCCCTGATTAATCCCTGTTTCTCCAAGTGGAGATTAATCCTGTCCCTCAGAAATTTTTCCAATAGTTTCCCAACCATTGATGTTAGACTCACTGGCCTGTAATTACCTGGTTTATCCCTGCGACCCTTCTTGAATAATGGTACCACATTCGCTGTCCTCCAATCCTCTGGTACCTCTCCTGTGGCCAGAGAGGATTTGAAAACTTGTGTCAGAGCCCCTGCTATCTCCTCCCTTGCCTCACATAACATCCTGGGATACATCTCATCTGGACCAGAGCAATAGTAATAGAGATACAATAACAATTTTGTTTGGGCATTAATGTCCTTGTTGACACTTTTGAGAAAAAGAAGCTTCTTCCAAGATAATATTCCCCTTTAATTTCGATTCTCAAAAATTATGTTTCAATATGATAGTAAGTACAGAGCAACAACCAATACACTGGCTTGGAAATATAGTTTACAAAAAAAAAACCACATTGCCTGGATAGCTTAAAGAAACAGATTTGATAATTGGAGGCACAAGCCACAACTACCAGTGAATCCGAACCATGTATTGTGTCAAAAGCAAATACTCACCAGATGCAGGTGGTTTACAGAAAATAAATTATAAAATGTGCTCGCCACTTAACTGATAACTGCCAAGTCGACACGAATGGTTGATTCTCCAACAACCACTAGTCTGGCATATATTCTTATTTATGCAATGTAAACTATTAATACCGGAAAAGAATGTAAATTTATTTTCTTTTTGTCAACGTCAGCTACATTTGGCAGCACGGATTTTGGCAAGAGGCCGCAAAATGAAACAGGGTGATAATCACGCAAAGCAGCCCAAAATCAATGGAAAAAGTCATAGAAATAAAAATATATATATTTGTTTGTTTTTCAATAATAAATATACTTGAAGGAAGAGGACACATCAGAAATGGATGATTTAAAGAAAAAGTTCAACCGCTAATATCCCAACAATTTTATTAAAATAAGAAATAGTTGTGCAGGTGGGAATAAACCACTAACCCTAAACCACCAACCTACCCAAAACAAGTGCACTAACTGAACCTTATGAAAGCTCAGTAATCACCATTTTGGATGCACACACAATGTTTATTCCCACTTATTCTCACTTGCACCAGCAATGACAGTAATGTCTAAACAAAATTGTTATCTTATTATTATGATCAATCTTATGTGGCCTGACTCTGCCTGCTTCACTTCAGGTGTACCATGTTTTAAGTCTTTAGCACTCAAACTGCATAACTTATAGAATTAAGCTTTCCGACAATGCTGTTCTTGGAATTGTCGATGCTCCAACTATGCTGCATTTGAACTCCCTGGTGGTCTAGTGTTAAATTACTGGCTCTCATGTACACTTGGATCAATGTGTAGTTCCCTGTTTGAACCTCTCTCTCTTTCCTATTGGTGCCTTATTTCGACATGTTATTGTCATGCTGGGCCCCCACCTGCCAAGGATGAGGCACATTAATTTTGTCATGAACATTGATTTTAAACTGTTACTGGAGTGAGGGGAGGACTTGTTGAACAGATCAGCTGTGGCGGGAAAAGACATTTGCATATTAACAGACAGTGATTGGAAGGACAAATCAGCCATTCCCTGATATTCAATCCACAATGGACTTTTGATCACCAGACATTGAAGGTGGGGGAGCTCACATTCCAGATTGACTGCTAAGATGGCCGAATACACAAACAGCCTTGGTCAAACCAGCTAGTCACATGACTAACCTGCTGAGCAACCTGAGTTTTTTGAATTTGTACAAACAGTTTGGGCAGAAACCTGTTTGCTCCTGGACTGAGAAGCTCTCTCTCCTGTCTGCTCCCATCTCTTTCTCACGGAACTCCAAATCCACTGAAGACACATGAACCCCAAGAGAGAAAAGTCTCCTACAACGAACACTGGGCCCCAACAAAAAGCAAGATCTACCTAAAATCAAGGACTCTACAGTGAGCTCGATGAACTGTAACAAAAACTCTTTTCAGAGATTGCCTCAAACTTTTCCACTTTATTTTTCTTCTGCTCTTTTCTGTCTCTATCTGCATGTGTGTATCGCATATGCATGCAAGCGTGGGTGCGTTGTGTATCCGTAGGCGTTAACCAAATTAAAGTTTAAGTTTAATAAATTTCAACCTTTTTTCTTTAAACCTAAGAAAACCTATTTGTGCTGGTTTCTTTACCTTATAATTGGAAAGCGGTGAGCAAGGATTCACCAAGGGGGAGCTAAAAACATGGTGTGTTTAAAATTAAACCCTGTTACGGTAAGACCTGGTGAAGGCTGAGAGGGACCCCTAGACATGTTTCTCACCTGGTCGTAACATTATTAATACAAAAATTTCAATTATTGGCCCTGGAATATGGTTTAAATATCAAGACAAATACTGATATGATTGTGTAGACTTGTGAATTTGTGCAAAGAAAACCATTGTTTCTCACATGCATGCTGTGAAATTATAATGTGCAGGAGCAACTCCAAAATGTGTTGCATTAAATTTCAAATGAAATTAGATTTCATGAGCCTGGTTAAATACCAGTGAAAGTAGATCAAAGAGAACAGAATACCACACATGGTTTGACTTCAACCGAATTTTTTTCCTTTGCTACTGTGTTGATTTCATCCGCCATTGTTTTTATGCCTGAAAGGATTATAATAAATTGATGGTATGTACTGTTTAAAAATGTTCAAGGGTCCTAAAAGATGTGGGTATACTAGTCAAAACAAACTTTATATGTGTATCTTAGATTATGTTACATTTCAGTGCTGTAAGCTTGAACTTACAGGAAATGTAATTTGGTTAATGTAATGCAAATTCATTGGCAGTTTGGTAGAGCTAAAAAATCGGTAGATGCTATAATGCATCACCTGTTCTTAGCTGTAATATTTTTAATCAAGAAGCACAGATGCTTCTTAATATTCATTATGACAGTAAAAAGTGGATTTCTGTTTTCTTGTGGCTTTTTAAAATAAACAGTAGCCTACGGCTATACTTTTAACTTTTCTAGGTGGAAGTACTGTATTTGACATTAGCTCAAAGCTTTAATCTTTCTCTTTAGTTAAAGAAGTCAGTCGTCAGCTATGGGAACAACTCCATTCCAAGGCTGAGTTCTACTGCTAGCTCCACCTTGCTCTCCAGAAAGCCAAAGCAGGCCATGCACTGACACTTCTCACTGGTATGCAAATATTCATTCTGCTAAAACGAAAACAAAGCTTCAAAAATAAGGTGAGGATCTCAGATAGTTAGGTAGGTTTGTTGCGCGATTGGTAGGTCGCAGGCTTGAACACCCATCTGTAGTTGTAAACTGATTTCAGCCTTCAAGTTGGTAGAGTAGCTACAATTGAACTTAGGACCCCAGTTTAGGGAGGTCTTAAAGGAATTTCCGATCATTGTCCAGGCTCTCCTACTGGAAGTTCTTATGTGTGGACATAAAGAGCTGGCACAGGCTCAACAGCCTCCTTCTGTAAGGCTTGGTTATTCTGCTTTCCATGATCAAATTGCCTACTGCCACTCAATGCCGAAGCTCACATGAAGAACATTTACTTGTGTGAAGTACTGGATTTTAAAAAAAATTCTTTTATGGGGCGTGGGCATTGCTGGCAGGCCAGCATTGGTTGCCCATCCCCAATTGCCCTTGAATTGAGTGGTGTTTCAGACAGCAGTTAAGAGTCAACCACATGCTGTGGGTCTGGAGTCCACATGGGACTGACTGAGGAAGGACAGTTAATTTCCTTCCCTCCAGGGCATTAGTGAACCAGATGGGTTTTTAGTGGCAATCAATGGTAGTTTCATTTCAATTCCAGATTTTTCAAAATTAATTAATTGAATTTAAATTCCACCAGCTACCATTAGCCTGGGCCTCTGGATTACTCATCCAGTGGCATTACCACTACACCACTATCTCCCCGCAGTCAGCAATGGGTCAACACTTCAAGTAGAAGGAAAACAATCCGAAAACATTGATGAGCGGACACAAATTAAGTTTGAAGCATTATTTCAGAGTAGTTGCAGGTATCCTGGTGCCAGCACAAAGTACTGAAATATATCGCCATCTCCTCCCTGCTCTCAAGCCAAACAGTAATAGCAACTTTCCAGAGGTAATCTCACACCACTTGCCAGAATTTAAAACTGGTGAAATAATTCTCAACTTACAGACAGCTTGACTTAATGTGAAGCTGAAACGCATTTGTATTCTTGCAAAATGTGTTATATAACTGGCCAATTAGAAAATGCCAGAGAACAGTTGAGTTCTCAGAATTAAATGTTCACATGACAATTGTTGTAAATCATCATGTCAATGAGACTGAAACACTGAAGTATTTTGCAGGTAATTAGCCATATCATGACTACAAATGGAGGAAGTATGGAATGTACAATTTATATTGTGAGACAGGTCCTTGTAACAGTGACTACACTTCAAAAATTGGCTCTAAAGCCCTTTGGAGGTCATGAAAGACTCAATATAAACTTATGCCTCACTTTATTATTTTCTTTCTTAAAAATGTTCAAGTATATTTGATATCCATCAGACCAAAATCAAGAATACTTTTTAAATCACTTTCTTTCATGGTTTACTTAATGTACATAAATCCAAAGCTGACATGGAGAAGTTATCCTGGATCTTTACTCCTCGCATGTCTGTATGGTCTCTTTCTGTGGAACAAAAATATATATTTTTTTATTCATTCATGGGATGTGGGCATCGCTGGCTAGGCCAGCATTTATCGCCCATCCCTAATTGCCCTTGAGAAAGTGGTGGTGAGCTGCCTTCTTGAACCGCTGCAGTCCATGTGAAGTAGGTACACCCACAGTGCTGTTAGGAAGGGAGTTCCAACATTTTGACCCAGCGACAGTGAAGGAACGACAATATAGTTCCAAGTCAGGATGGTGTGTCACTTGGACAGGAACTTGTAGGTGGTGGTGTTCCCATGCATTTGATGCCCTTGTCCTTCGAGTTGGTACAGGTCGCAGTCACATGAGAGTCACACTCATGACTTGTGCCTTGTAGATGGGGGACAGGCTTTGGGGAGTCAGGAAGTGAGTTATTTGCCACATGATTCCTAGCCTCTGACCTGCTCTTGTAGCCACGGTATTTATATGGCTACTCCAGTTCAGTTTCTGGTCAATGGTAGCCCCTAGGATGTTGATAGTGGGGGATTCAGCAATGGTAATGCCATTGAATGTCAAGGGGAGATGGTTATATTCTCTCTTGTTGGGGATGGTTATTGCCTGGCACTTGTGTGGCACGAATGTGACTTGCCACTTATCAGCCCAAGCCGCCCAAGGGCGGTACAGTGGCGCAGTGGTTAGCACCGCAGCCTCACAGCTCCAGCGACCCGGGTTCAATTCTGGGTACTGCCTGTGTGGAGTTTGCAAGTTCTCCCTGCGTCTGCGTGGGTTTCCTCCGGGTGCTCCGGTTTCCTCCCACATGCCAAAGACTTGCAGGTTGATAGGTTAATTGGCCATTATAAATTGCCCCTAGTATAGGTAGGTGGTAGGGAAATATAGGGACAGGTGGGGATGTGGTAGGAATATGGGATTAGTGTAGGATTAGTATAAATGGGTGGTTGATGGTCGGCACAGACTCGGTGGGCCGAAGGGCCTGTTTCAGTGCTGTATCTCTAAACTAAACTAAACTGAATATGGTCCATGTCTTGCTGCATTTCTACAGAGACTGCTTCAGAATCTGAGGAGTCGCAAATGGTGCTGAACATTGTGCAATCATCAGCGAACATCCCCACTTCTGACCTTATGATTGAAGGAAGGTCATTGATGAAGCAGCTGAAGCTGGCTGGGCCTAGGACACTACCCTGAGTGATGTCCTGGAGCTCAGATGATTGACCTCTAACAACCATAACCATCTTCCTTTGCGCTAGGTATGACTCCAACCAATGGAGAGTTTTCCCCCTGATTCTCACTGACTGCAGTTTTGCTAGGGCTCCTTGATGCCATACTCGGTCAAATGCTGCCTCGACGTCAAGGGCAGTCACTCTCACCTCACCTCTTGAATTGAGCTCTTTTGTCCATGTTTGAACCAAGGCTCTAATGAGGTCAGGAGCTGAGTGGCCCTGGCGGAACCCAAACTGAGCATCACTGAGCAGGTTATTGCTAAGCAAGTGCCACTTGATGGCACTGTTGATGACACCTTCCATCACTTTACTGATGATTGAGAGTAGACTGATGGGGCGGTAATTGGCCGGGTTGGACCTTTTTGTTTACAGGACATACCTGGGCAATTTTCCACATTGCTGGGTGGATTCCAGTGTTGTAGATGTACTGGAACAGCTTGGCTAGGGGCGCGGCATGTTCTGGAGCACAGGTCTTCAGTACTATTGCTGGAATATTATCAGGGCCCATAGCCCTTGCACTATCCAGTACCTTCTGTCGTTTCTTGATATCACGTGAAGTGAATCGAATTGGCTGAAATCTGGTATCTGTGATGCTGGGGACTTCAGGAAGAGGCCGAGATGGATCATCAACTCGGCACCTCTGGCTGAAGATTGTTGCAAATGCTTCAGCGTTATCTTTTGCACTAAATTTACTTAAACAGAACAACAAGTATCCACTAACACTGCTCCCAACATTAAGCCCTGAATTCTAAGTAGGCAGTCGGGGCTGAAAGCCAGGGGCAAACCTGCTTCAGCGGCCAGCCGGACCCAGGGCCATAACATGCCAGCAGCAGCCAATTAAGTGGCTGTCGTCAGGGCTTCCCTCCCTATTAAGGATGATGGACTGCCCCCAAGAGCTGCAGGCTAATCAGAGGGCCAGTGGCTCAGCAGCCCCAGCAGCCCCAGCACCACCGCTAGCGATAGCCACTGCAGGGGGCTGCACCTGCATGATGAGAGTGCATCGATAGCTGTGCACCCTCAAAGACAGGTAAGTGGGGGCTGGGGGTGCCGAGGCCAGTCAGGCAAGCCCCGGCAAGGGTAGTGGGGGTGGGTAGCTGAGGGTGGGCGGTGCCGTTGATTCGGGGACCCCTCCATCATCCAAAGAGTGCCAGAAAAGAAGCGACCACCTCGCAGCCCACCAGGAGGCCGCCAGGGTTTACCTGATGGTCTCTGCATGAGGCGGAGGGCCTCACAACCACTGTTAAAATGCCAGCAGAGGTGGGAAAAGGCTCTTAATTGCCAACTTAAGTGGCTCAATTGGGCTCCATGCAGGCAGGCCATCTGCCACCTTTCCCGCTATTTTCAAGATGAGATGGTGGCAGGAAGACAACAGGTACACCACACGATGCCTTCCTGCAACATTTTGCCAGCCTTTCCGCCTCACAGCTCGACCCCTTCTGACAAGTGGTAGTCATTGGCAAAGCTCTCCCTCATTTGTGGAATAAACTGAGTGTTTTATCCACACTGAATATCTAATTCAGAGTTCCTGCAGTGATCTAATGGTGTGAACTGAGCAACACAGACCAAAAAGTACGAGCTGATCTGTGCTGAGCCATTTGATAACAGCGGGGGCAACAGTTGGGGTGCTACAATTGCGCTCAGCGAAAGTTGGCTAGGGATAGAAAAATGAACAGGATTCCCACTTCTGGTTTGTTAATCAGTAAGCCCTGATAGTAAGTGGGTATGAATGCCATGGGTCAGATTCTGGCTTGAATATGATGTCCTTGATAGTCCAGTAGCCCACTGAGACTTGGGCTTGGATCTTCTCCAGTCACTTAATTAATTTTGTAGCGAAACTGGGAAGAATGTGGGAAATAGCTTGTGGATGTAGTCCCATTATTCCACGGATCTGATTTCCTACCAGAGTGGTGTATAACATTAAACGGGGTGGATTTTGGGCTGGAGGCGGGGCTCCCAGTGCCGCGCCGAAAAAGTGGGGGGTGTTGTATGATTGCCTTAAGAGTGATGTCCCTTCAAGATCTTAATATGCTAATGAACTAAGTACCAGGAAGTAGTCATGTGACTACAAGCCAGAGCCACTCTGCAACTGTAAAACCTAGAGGAAGATTCCGTGAATAGTTTGCACAGTACTGTATATACTTGTTATCTGTTAATAAGCCTGTTAGAAATCTTCAGCAAACTGGCCTCCGTGCATCTCACTTATGTTGCATCAGATAGGGTGAGCTGAAGTAGCAGTAGAGTGGGAGGAGACTCTTGTGGAGCATAAACCAATTGGATTGAATGGCCTGTTTCTGAGCTGGAAATTTATGTCATAGCATCACTTTATATCAGAGATGCCTGTTAGTGCCTCATGTTGCAATGGGTGGCATAGGGGCCATTAAAAATTTAAATACGCCAAAATTCTATGCCATTGTAGGCCAAAAGCACCACTCTCAAAAAAATGCCTTTTTAAAACATAATGTAATATTAACCAGCAGCACAGAGGCCACAAACTGCAATTGGCCTCTCAGACTTTCCTCAGCCTATTTCCAGTGCTGGGGAGCCTGCCAAAAATATTTAAATGACACTAAGCCTGGAAAATGTACCAGTCAGCGGCACATCTTTGTGGTGGGTGGTGGACCTGCCATGCTGAAGAAATGCCCCAGTTCTACTAAATTAAAGTATCTAGGCCTAGTTGTCTAGGCTTACGTATAAAGAGTGACTACTTGGAACAAAGTTCCTGAGGGCTTCCGGTGTCTACAGAACTACACCTAGCATGAGTTAGCAGGGGAGAAAAAGAAATTGACTTTTATTTAAACACATACACACAAAACAATATAAAATGTGAGATTCAAATTAAAAAAAATTTATTCAAATGACTTTGTTATGTTCTTTTTTAAAATGGTCCATTAAATACATGGGCACTTTAACACTTCTTGTGACATCATGTCATGCGTTGTTTCCCCCGCTATCCTATAACACTGAGTCTTTGTGAAGCTCAATTTGTGTTGGCCGTTAGGCAGTTAAGGTGCCAATAAGGGAAAGGAAGTCTAGGACCGCACACAGCAATAAATCAGAGCAGGTAACATTTTTTTTATGAATGTGACAATACGGAGCTAAAAGAGTTTTAATTCTATTTTTAATATATATTTATGAGAATTATAATTAAAGTCAGTATTTATAATCTAAGCACTTTTCAAAAGTTAAATGATAGCTGGTAGCATTTTTTTAAAAGTGAAAAGCAAAAACCTTGAGTCTGTGTGTGTTCACGGGCATTAAAAAAGTGGAAACATTCAGACTGTGCTAGGAATTTACCTCTTGACTGCCTTCCCAGCCAAAGCAATAAACAGACAACACCCGCTAGATTAACACAGATACAGAATTTATTGGTTATCGTCAGTGAATAGCTGGCCATGTCTGCTGTCATAAATTTGACCGATTAGTGCCTTTTTCCATAACCCTGCTCCAAAATACAACTTTTAACTTGATGGAGCTGAGTTAAGATCCCTCAGGCCCCCATGGCTATTCGCCATCCTGATTGCTCTTGCTCACTGCCCTGGTACTTAGCCCCAATTATCTTGCTAACCAGACCACAGATATATGGCAACCATACAAACCTAATGCTGCCCATTACAGGTTTCTTGCCACCAGCACAGTTGGCTCACTGACCTTGCCAGGCTTTATGCCCACCCACCTTCTTATGATTCCTGAGCACCATGTCAGTGCATCCCCGACACCTGTGGCTCACCAGAAAATAAACCACTCCAGGGCATGACCTATTCCAATTTATACACATAGCTCTGACTCAAGCCAAGAACATACATGCAAAAGTAATATGCATAAGTGTTCATTATACGAAAACAGGGCAACTTCTAAGCTCCGCAGACACGTCGCAAAGAAGATGCAGGTGGGTGGGAAAGCAAACAACTCGAACTGAACACTTAAGTAATGAACTTGACAACCAATATCAGATGTACCAGGAGTGCTTGGTTTGCCATTAGTGTCTCAGCCTCTCACTAACATGGTGTTCTCAAGCCTGCTGATTGTACTGGCGGAACTTATTGCCACGTAGAATATGAAGCAACTTTAACTCCTCCTCTTCAGGGAGAATCGTCTGTTGAAAGCAAGCCACTGTGACCATCTGGCAATGGAAACTATAACCACAGAGACATTTTGTACCCAGGTAAAATTGAGGTTTAAAAAAAACTGGCGCCATGGTTCCTAGATGCCTGAGCCTAGAAATGCAAAGGGCTTTCTCACGTAAAAATGAACAGTACTTTCAAGTAGTTAAATTCTCAACATGACTGGATGAGAATCAGAGAATGTTTTAGCTGTGGGCATTAAGGGAGTATGTAGTCCCATTTATAATATTGATCATTTATTGAGTACATTTTGTTGCCAACATATTTCAAAACTGACTGAAATATTTCTAATCCTGCGCACACCGAATAAAGCATTGACAACGTGTGAGGTATATATAAGTAGAGCATCCTGTAAATATGAACTTTGAATATTTTTCCTAAACTCACTGATGCACTTGTATTGCTTGTCCAACTTTACCCATTCTTTTAATACTTGATAATTTTTCCATTGGAAAAATGCTGATGCTGAATGAATTATCTGATCACAGCTTAATAGAAATTTATAGATAGCTGTGAGCTTCTAATATGTACTGGGATGTTTTCTGAACTGGATATTAAGATTCTCGATAGCCTTCCAGTATTATTGTATTACTTTTATGTAAAATGGGTATATGCATTTTTGCCGAGTCAAAATGCTATATATATGTTTGTACTCATCCGCCAAATGCTTATTGATTTGCATATTCCTCGTTTTGAGTTATTTTTCACCAGAAAGTGCATCCCTTCCCCCCAATTCTCAGTCCTTGGTGCTTTCACCAGACTTTTGCATTCTAACACGGAGAAAATTCAGATGGAAAAAAATAAGTTGGTGTGCCAGTCATTTGAGCTAATGTTGGTTTATGCAAATATTTATCTATTTACTTATATTTGTCGTTAACACTTCCTTCGTTATTAATTGCAGCAATTACCATATATTTAATGCCCCTATCGGATGTAATAAAAAATATTAAATGTAAAAAAGAGTCTATAGATACTCAGCTTATTTTTTTTAATAAGCTTTATAAATAAATACCTTTTTGCTGGATAAATAACAAGTTTCTGTGGTTGAGTGCCTGAGGATACTGTAACAGGATTTGAAGGAAACCAAAATATTTCACTTTAAATAAATGGCGCTATTAAAAGAGTGGTAGTGTATTTTTTTAGCAGCTTATTGATTCACAATTCCAGGCCTTTCCTTTTCGAATCAAGTAACAGAATTTTATGTATCTTTTCTATGGCAAATAAGAAGCTAATTTACTCCAGGAAACTGTTCTTGTGCATTGAGTAAAATGGGATAAATATGACATCTGCTAAGGTTGTTAATGCTATACTATGAAAAGTCTAACCTTTACAACTTTTCAGACAGAAGTAACATGACAAGAGTAATTGATTAAATCTTCCTGCAAGGGAAGTTTCATGGCAATTGTCAGAGCAGATTTTGCGGGTGGGCAAATTTTGAGTTTTCTTGGCTGTTGGTTCATTTTTCTGATTGACGCAATGAATGTGTTGGTTAAAGCTGAGGAACAGCATTGTAGATAGACCTCTTATCTATTCAATGCTTTATAACAAAATCACTGTGGTAGGTAATTTGGATGCATAGGCCTAGAAATTGAGCTGTGTAGATTTCAGGTGCTATGCAGCCACTTAAGGACCCAAAATACCAGGCAGGAAACGTGTGCATACTTCTGACCGGAAAATCGCCATCCGCTATATGGGGTAAGGACCAACACGAGGTATCCTTTACCCATCCCCGAAGCAAGCATTAGTCCCTTTTCATTTGCAAATAAGCGGCTTAATGCCTGCTTGATGTCCCCACTGCAAGATTGGTTTGCCTTTAGGCAATCACAGAGTTTGGTAGAATAGTAAAACAAAAACAAAAAATGCTGGAAATACTCAGCAGGTCTGGCAGCATCTGTGGAGAGAGAAGGTTTTTGCTTCTCTCTCCACAGATGCTGCCAGACCTGCTGAGTATTTCCAGCACTTTTTGCTTTTGGTTCAGATTTCCAGCGTCTGCAGTATTTTGCTTTTATTATAGTAGAATAGTGGTTATGTTAGTAGACTAGTAATACAAAGGCCTGGGCAAGTGATCTGAGCGACATGAGCTCAGATCCCACCATGATAGCTGGGGAATTTAAAACCACTTAATTAAATAAATCTGGAATAAAAGGCTAGCATTAGTAATATTAACCACGAAACTACCAGATTGTTGTAAAAAATAACTCATTTGGTTCACTAATGTCCTTTAGGGAAGGAAATCTGCTGTCCTTACCTGGTTTGGACTATATCTGACTCCAGACCCACAGCAATGTGGTTGACTCTTAATTGCCTCTGAAATGGCCTAGCAAGCCACCCAGTTGTATTCAAGAAGGTGACTTAAGAGCAATTAAGGATATGCAATAAATGCTGGCCTTACCAGTGACGCCCACATCCAATGAATGAATTTTAAAAATAAAAATGTCCGCACCAACTTGCGTGGTAGGTTTGTATACCAACGAGCTATTCCACAATGTGACAAGAAATGGATTCATGCCTGTGGTTTCCCATATTATAAGGACCCCATCTCAGTTGGTCATCAGAGAGAGGTACCAAGTTCATGATGAGAAATGAAAGACAATCCATTATTCTCTTGTACACTGTAGCACATATTGTTTACAGAGCAGCTACAAAAACACAAGGTAGTGTGTGGTCCAGGGGAAACTTAAAGAGCAAAAGAAACACTAAAATTGAAAGAAGACAACAATGATATGGGGTGGAATTTTATGCTCTCCCCCACGGCAGGTTTGGAGGCAGAGACAGAAGAAAATCAGGTGCGATGGTGGTGGTGGGGGGGGGGCGGGGGTGGAGGTGGCAGTGAAGGGGGGTGGCAGTGGAGGGGTGGCCTTCCTGCCACCATCACACCGCCATCAAAATTTAGTCCTGGGCAGGAAGGCCGCCAATTGAGGCTGTTAACTGTGTAATTAACCCCTAATTAAGCGCCTCTTCCCGTCGCAGTTGCAATTACCTGTAGGGTGGGTGGCCATGTCACCACACGGGAAGTACGGCACGAAAAACCGTGTAGGCTGCTTCTCAGCTGTGGGGGTGGTGTGGGGGGGGAGGGGGTTCCTCATTTAAAGGCACTTAGTACCGGAACGAGGGACTCAGCATCAGGAAGGGGCTGGCTCTCTGAGGACCTCTCCCCTGCCCTTGTAGCCAACTCCCCCTCCCCCCCACATGACTCCCACCCTGCGAGACCCCTCCTGCCCTGACGTACCTTGAGCCTGGCTCCTGTGCCACTACTCTGTGTCTGGTCACTGCAGCTACAGCTGCTGGCCTCTGATTGGCCAGCAGCTCTGCAAGGCTGACACTTCTGGCAATGGGGTCCTAAATCATATGGAAGGTCCGCTGCTGTACAATTAAGTGCCTGATTGGCATTAAGATTGGTGGGCCTTCCATACGTGAGCCAAAGCGGCGATCTTGTTGCCGGTTTCCCCTGATGTCGAGATTCCTGCCGCCAGCACAAAATTCCACCCATAGTGCCAATTCCTTTTCTGTCAACACATCCCACTGTAAATTGCTAGGCCAAGATTTCCTATTAATATTTGCAATGTCAGTTGTCACAATTCCAGCCACTGGCCATGGCTTTGTGGAGTAAGTTTCTTAAGTTTCTCTCCCAACTCCATTGGCTACTTATATAGATTAAAAGTTATGACAATCACCAACATAACCCAATAAATGCAATTATTTCTGAATTGTGTTAAAAAGGCTTGTAGTCTTCTTTTCTGTTATTCATTATGCTTGTCACAATTATGATTTTTTGATTGTAATAACTTCTAATCAATTTTACTTCTTATTGCACACAGGCAGTCAAGACCAAGTGTTGTCCTCAGGTGAAGTTAAGAGGAAGAAAGTTAAGCACGAGGGAGAAAATAATAGAAGATTATGTTGATAGGTTTAGATGAAAAGGGGTAGGAAAAGGCTCACGGGGAACATAAATATGGACCAGTTGGGCCAAATGGCTTATTTCTGTGCAGTAAATTCTATGTAATTCTATGAAGTGAAATTGGAAGACAAGTGATATTTGGAGAGGGGCATGCAGATACAATTCAGCCCCACTCATACATCCTTTCTTTTTTAATATTTACAGTTAAATAGCAAAACTAATGGTAACCTGGGTAGCAGAGAAGTCAATGTAGTTGGAGCATAGGAGTTTCTCTGCAGTATTGGCCGATGAACTGGAAGATGCATAACTGAGGCACAACACCACCATCACTGGCAAGAGGGTGTAATTACAGCGTGACAAGTTTACATAGGCAGTTGCCATTATAAATGTGCACTTAGGAATTTATAAATTGGGAATTGGAATTTACAATGGAATGCGGTCGACTCAAAGGTGTGACAAAACTGCAATTACAAAAAATAAGGTTTTCAGACAGAAAATGCACATAATGGTAAGATTTTAAAACTATATTATAGATTTGTAGTTAGATAGCAAAATTTACTGCAATTGTGAAAGCAGAAAAGTAGAGATAGTTGGAACAGCTGAAGAGGATGAGGAGCTGGGAAATGCAAAACTGAGGTGCTACAGTGCCACCCTGACAAGTTTGCCACAGGCAGCTTCCCTTAGAAATGGGAACACAGCAATTTACACAAAAGTGTGATTTTTAAAAAAATGACAAGGAAGAAAGATTATTCTGGAAAGGAAGTACATACCAATATGTTTTTTTAAAAAAATACATTATAAATGAATTTCTTGTGAATTTGTTTCAAAACCCTGAATTGATCCAAATTGGCTGAACAACAATAAGAACTTGTATTTATATAGCTCCTTTATTGCAATAAAAAAAATCCCAAGGCACTTCACAGGAATGTAATCAGGTAAAAATTGACAGTAGGATACCTTAGAACAGTGACCTAAAGCTTGTCACAGAAGTAGGTTTTGAGAAGCAGTTTAAAGGAAAAGAGGAGCAGAGAGGTTTGGATTGGCCGAGTGGGGGGATGGGGGTGGAGGGCAGTTCTAGAGTTTAGGACCTAGAAGGCTGAAGGCACAGCCACCTATGGTGGGATGAAGAAAGTGGGGATGGGGGGTGGGGTTGGGGGGGTGATGGACAAGGCACCTGAGTGGAGGAACACAGAGTTCTCAGATTGTTGGATGGCTGAAGAAAGTTGTAGAGATAGGGAGGGGTGAGGCCCTGGACAGATTTGGATATGAGGATAACAATTTGGTGGACCAAGAGCCAATGTAGGTCAGCGAGCACAGGATGATGAGTGAATAAGACTTAGTGCAAGTTAGGACACGGGCAGTGCTCAATTGCCAGAATTGCTGATTGAAAATTTGGGAGCATACAGAATATATTTTTCTGACCATTTAAATGAATAACTAGAAAATAATGTGCAGCAGATGTCCAAATTTCCAATATGTATTTCTGGCAGTGAGGCATCCCACCAGGAGTGCAAAGTCAGAAAATTACTTCTGAATTGTTTGCTTATTCAAGCCACTTTGGAACACTTAATTGATCAATCTGCCCATTTCACCAATCAGAGAAATTTATTTCAGTCACTAAACATCATATCCTCTTGTAGTCTGCATTAGCTTTGCAACACCTGACAGGAGTAATGTCTGCCCTCTTTGTGGCAATCTTTCAAGTATATGATCCTGTGGCAGTTTCAATCATTTCCAGGTCATTGGCATGTTCTTAAAAATGCTTGAGTTTGACATCTCAATTAATAGAGAGGGAGGAAGACACAATATGTTTACAGGGCTTATAAAACGCATATTGTCCTGTTATCCGGACTTGGGTTATTGAGACTCTGTTTGAGTCTCAATACAATGATAACAGCGTTCCTGTCTGTATCTCATCAGTCCATCTAGCAGGGAGCATGCCCCTTCTGAGAAACACTGGTATTAACTGAAATGGAACTCATGTCTCTAACTATCATTCATGCATATTTGGCACAGTATTTTTAAGAACTGCAATCATGGAAACTTTCCAACTTTTACTGACACTCATACTGATGCCATAATAATACATTGAAATAAACAGAAAATACAGTCCAGGTTTCAGTAAAGATAATCTACAAAATTACTTCACAAATCACCATGAAACACTGGAAATATTACTTTGTTTCCTGCTGTGCCTAAAATGTGAGGCATAATTTTAAACCTGTTCTGAATGTGCTCTTTAGCCGGGGGAATTCTTTCATGGGATGTGGGCATCGGTGGCTAGGAGAGCATTTGTTGCCCATCTCTAATTGTCCTTGAGAAGGTGGTGGTGAGTCACCTTCTTGAACTGCTGCAGTCCCTCTGGTGTAGGTACACCCATATTGCTGTTAGGTAGGGAGTTCCAGGTTTTTGTCCTGGTGACAGTGACAGAATGGCGATTATAGGTCCAAGTCAGGATGATGTGTGACTTGGAGGGGAACTTACAGATGGTGGTGTTCCCATGCATCTGCTGCCCTTGTCCTTCTAGTTGGTAGAGGTCAGAGGTTTTGAAAGTGCTGTCTAAGGAGCCTTGGCGAGTTGCTACAATGCATCTTGTAAATGGTACACACTTCTGCCACTGTATGCCAGTGGTGGAGAGAGTGAATGTTTAAGGTGCTTTGTCCTGGATGGTGCCGAGCTTCTTTAGTGTTGTTGGAGTGGCACTCATCCAGACAAGTGGACAGTATTCCATCACACTCCTGACTTGTGCCTTGTAAATGGTGGACAGGCTTTGGGGAGTGAGGAGGTGAGTTACTCGCCGCAGAATTCCCAGCCTCTGACCTGCTCTTGTAGCCATAGTATTTATATGGCTGGTCCAGTTCAGTTTCTGGTCAATAGTAACCCCCAGGATGTTGATAGTGGAGGATTCAGTGATGGTAATGTCTTTGAATATCAAGAGGAGATGGTTAGATTCTCTCTTGTTGGATATGGTCATTCCTTGGCAATGTGTGGCACAAGTGTTACTTGCCACTTCCCAGCCCAAGCCTGGATGTTGTCCAGGATGCTGCATGTGGACATGGACTGCTTCAGTATCTGATGAGTTTAGAATGGTACTGAACATTGTGCAATCATCAGCGAACATCACCACCTCTGACATTATGATCGAGGGGAGGTCATTGATGAAGCAGCTGAAGATAGTTCGGCCTAGGACACTTCCCTGAGGAACTCCTGAAGTGATATCCTAGGGCATAGATGTTTGGTATTCAACAACCACAACCAACTTCCTTTCTACTCGGTATAATTCCAACCAATGAAGAGTCTTCCCCGATTCCCATTGACATCAAATTTGCTAGTGCTCCTTGATGCCACTCTCGGTTAAATGCTGCCTTGATATCAAGGGCAGTCACTGTCACCTCACATCTTGAATTCAACTCTTTTATCCATGTTTGGACAAAGGAGTGGTCAGGAGCCGAGTGGCCCTGGCGGAACAATTAGCTGAGATGTGTTCAGGCCCAGGGATCAATAGATGGGCGTAACAGATCAAGGAAATTCAGGTGTAGCATAATTACATGCGAAACTCAATTGCACCCAATTTCCCTTGATCTTTTCCACTGTGTATTTGTTCTAACCTACAATTGCACTTATCTCTGAGTGCAAATACTCAAGAAATGTCATCCATTTATACCTAATGGGATCCATTAAAGAAAATCACACTCTAACCTTAGGATCTACAGCTTTGCAATGTTGTATCAAATCTGCCCCATATATAAATAAAGTGCACATCCTATTTATTTCTCAAAGACAAATACTAAAACAATAAGTGTTCACATGATCTCTACACCAGCCAACAACTTGGGGCCAAATTCCTTTGCTTTGCTCATTTTGGTGAGAAAGTTGGAAGGGAAGAGAAATTAACTTTGAAAGCACTGAACCCCAAAAAACTGTTTTACCAGCAATGCATAAAGGGAATTATGAATTAGATTTCTTTAGATCATTAACATTAAGTATGCCTTTTATTTACATCATCAGGAATATAGGCTCCCAGGTCTTCCTTCTTCTTCTTCTTCTTTGGCCTCCTTGTCTCGAGAGACAATGGGTAAGCGCCTGGAGGTGGTCAGTGGTTTGTGAAGCAGCGCCTGGAGTGGCTATAAAGGCCAATTCTAGAGTGACAGACTCTTCCACAGGTGCTACAGATAAAATCGGTTGTTGGGGCTGTTACACAGTTGGCTCTCCCCTTGCGCTTCTGTCTTTTTTCTTGCCAACTGCTAAGTCTCTTCGACTCGCCACACTTTAGCCCCGCTGTTATGGCTGCCCGCCAGCTCTGGCGATCGCTGGCAACTGACTCCCATGACTTGTGATCAATGGTCTTCCTTACTCAAGGAATAAACCCTATAATCCCACAGTTACCACATGACTATTCTCTCAAGCTGCAAAAAGGCAATGTAGAGGACAGCCCTTCATTGTAATTCTAATCTATTTTCCCTGAATGAAAAGTTATTGATGCTTGTCATGCCTGTGTGGTCCAAAGAGTAATTGATACAAGTTAAAGAAAGTTTCAAATGATTGCAATCTGTCATATTGATCATTGTAGAACTTTAAACTAATTGTATGTTCCACTCAATTTTACTGCAATTTATTGTCACTGACTTCAGCAATGCCATTAATGCTTTAAGTATATGGATTTGATGTAAACAGAAATTGAATTCTAAATGCAGAAAAAGATTTTTGTTATGATTCACTCAATAGCTTGGCAGCCCACTATTCCAGTTTGTTTACAGTGACTTTGTTCTTCAATTAGCCTTGAGTAATGGTTATTGCTGGCTAATGTAAAGTTAAACCCCTGTACTTGTAGTTCTTAATAAGTCAAGTAGAAGAGTAGTATAGCAAGCATTGATTGAGCTTCCCACAGCACTGGGGTGCTTTCTAGTGCTGATGTTGCTAAAAACACACATCTGACAGGTTTTGCAGGATATTACCTCAGTATATGATTCCTACAGGAAGAAGTAATTCCACACTCGAGTATTGAATGACCTTTGTAGGATTCGAGCTATCATTTTTGCTATTGTATAAAATAAATGACTTCAGGAAGCTTTGTCTCCCTCACAGTTCCAAATGGAGAGGGTCGGCAGGGGACAAGCACTTAGCTAGTGCCAATACTGCCATTGAATCAGCTGCCAAGAGATACAGGAAAGCCATTTTGGGGTACCTATCTTCAATTTTCCCTTTATCTATTCGGAAAGATGCCTAACTTCTGCTTGCCATCTCGCTGTAATGACAAGCCCAAGATTGGGCAAGACCTCACTGGATGTGAATTGTGGACATGGAGTCACTTTCCTTCCGAGCACCTAGCTTTAGCCACATTCCTAATTCTAATATTCAATAAATGATGATGACGTTTTTGGGACCATGATTAGAGATACAGCACTGAAACAGGCCCTTCGGCCCACCGAGTCTGTGCCGAACATCAACCACCCATTTATACTAATCCTACACTAATCCCATATTCCTACCAAACATCCCCACCTGTCCCTATATTTCCCTACCACCTACCTATACTAGTGACAATTTATAATGGCCAATTTACCTATCAACCTGCAAGTCTTTTGGCTTGTGGGAGGAAACCGGAGCACCCGGAGAAAACCCACGCAGACACAGGGAGAACTTGCAAACTCCACACAGGCAGTACCCGGAATCGAACCCGGGTCCCTGGAGCTGTGAGGCTGCGGTGCTAACCACTGCACCACTAACATCTGAGATTGCAGCCATACTGCCAATTATGCATCAATATGAAAGAGTATCATAAAATGTTAGTTTGATTCAAGAACACAAGAACATTAAATCGGGAAGAATTAAATCTTTCCAGCCAGGAGTTTTACAGTAAGTTTCCAGTGACCAGGCAGCAGTACAGTACAATTTGTCGGAGGTTGGGTGTACACTAGATGCATTCCTCCAAAATGGAATCCACTGTTTTCTCTTCAAATCCAAACAGATTTCCAACCTAATATAAATAAAATCAAAATACTGCAGATGCTGGAGATCTGAAACAAAAACAAAAGGTGCTGGAAATACTCAGCAGGTCTGGCAGCATCTGTGGAGACAGAAGCAAAGTTAACGTTTCAAGTCTGTGACCTCTCCACAGATGCTGCCAGACCTGCTGCGTATTTCCAGCACCTTTTGTTTTTGTTTCAGGTTTCCAACCTATTTGGTTAGCTTAACATGTGTCATAGGGAAAATGTTAGAAGCTATTATGAAAGATGTTATAGCAAGGCACTTCGAAAAATTCAAGGTAATCAGGCAGAGGCAATGAGTCAACATGGTTTTGTGAAAGGGAAATCAGGTTTAACCAATTTATTGAAGTTCTTTGAAAAAGAAACATGTGCTGTGGATAAAGGGGAACTGGTGGATGTACTATGCTTCGATTCCCAGAAGGCATTTGATAAGGTGCTACATCAAAGGTTATTGCGGAAAATAAAAGCTCATGGTATAGGGGGCAACATCTTGGCATGGATGGGTGATCGGTTAGCTCAGTTGGCTAGATAGCTAGTGTGAAATGTAAAAAGATGCTAACAGCATGGGCTCAATCCCTGTACCGGCTGTGTTTGTTTATGTGAGGAGTGGTAACTCTCAAGCTATACATCACCAACTGTCTCTCTCTAATGGGGGGAGATGCCTATGGTCCTTTGAGACTATGGCTAGAGCAATTAATTGGTATGGATAGAAGATAGCTAACAGGAAACAGAAAGTAGGCATAAATCAGTCATTTTCTGGTTGGCAAGATGAAACAAGTGGTGTGCCACAGGGATCTATGTTGGGGCATCAACTTTTTACAATTATATAAATGACTTGGATGGAGGGACTGACGGTATGGTTGCTAAATTTGCTGATGGCACAAAGATAGGTAGGAAAGTAAGTTGTGAAGAGGACATAAGGAGGCTACAAAGGGATATAAATAGGTTAAGTGAGTGGGCAAAGATCTGGCAAATCGAGTATA
Source organism: Heterodontus francisci (assembly GCF_036365525.1). NCBI lineage: Eukaryota > Metazoa > Chordata > Chondrichthyes > Heterodontiformes > Heterodontidae > Heterodontus > Heterodontus francisci. The sequence continues at coordinate 20,108,392 of NC_090387.1, read as the reverse complement.
ATGTGGGAAAATATAAAATTGTCCATTTTGGCAGGAAGAATAAAAAAGACGCATATTATCTAAATGGTGAGAGATTGCAGAGCTCTGTGATGCAGAGGGCTTTGGGTGTCCTAGTGCATGAATCGCAAAAGGTTAATATGCAGCTACAGCAAGTAATTCGGAAAGCTAATAGAATGTTATTGTGTATTGCGAGGGGAATTGAATACAAATGTAGGGAGGTTATGCTTCAGGCATTGGTGAGACCACATCTGGAGTACTGTGTACAGTACTGGTCTCCTTATTTAAGGAAGGATGTAAAAGCATTGGAAGCAGTTCAAAGAAAGTTTACTAGGCTAATCCCTGGAATGCGCGGGTTGTCTAATGAGGAAAGGTTGGACAGGCTAGGCTTGTATCCGCTGAAGCTTAGAAGAGTAAGAGGTGACTTGATTGAAACATATAAAATCCTGAGGGGACGTGACAGGGTGGATGTGGAAAGGATGTTTCTTCTTGTGGGAGGGCCTAGAACTAGGGGTCACTGTTTAAAAATAAGGGGTCACCCAAGTAAGACAGAGATGAGGAGAAATTTTTTATCTCAGAAGATCATGTGTCTTTGGAACTCTCTTCCTCAAAAGACGGTGAAAGCAGAGTCTTTGAATATTTTTAAGTCAGAGGTGGATCTTTTGGGCCTCCTTATCTCGAGAGACAATGGATACGCGCCTGGAGGTGGTCAGTGGTTTGTGAAGCAGCGCCTGGAGTGGCTATAAAGGCCAATTCTGGAGTGACAGGCTCTTCCACAGGTGCTGCAGAGAAATTTGTTTGTTGGGGCTGTTGCACAGTTGGCTCTCCCCTTGCGCCTCTGTCTTTTTTCCTGCCAACTACTAAGTCTCTTCGACTCGCCACAATTTAGCCCTGTCTTTATGGCTGCCCGCCAGCTCTGGCGAATGCTGGCAACTGACTCCCACGACTTGTGATCAATGTCACACGATTTCATGTCGCGTTTGCAGACGTCTTTATAACGGAGACATGGACGGCCGGTGGGTCTGATACCAGTGGCGAGCTCGCTGTACAATGTGTCTTTGGGGATCCTGCCATCTTCCATGCGGCTCACATGGCCAAGCCATCTCAAGCGCCGCTGACTCAGTAGTGTGTATAAGCTGGGGGTGTTGGCCGCTTCAAGGACTTCTGTGTTGGAGATATAGTCCTGCCACCTGATGCCAAGTATTCTCCGAAGGCAGCGAAGATGGAATGAATTGAGACGTCGCTCTTGGCTGGCATACGTTGTCCAGGCCTCGCTGCCGTAGAGCAAGGTACTGAGGACACAGGCCTGATACACTCGGACTTTTGTGTTCCGTGTCAGTGCGCCATTTTCCCACACTCTCTTGGCCAGTCTGGACATAGCAGTGGAAGCCTTACCCATGCGCTTGTTGATTTCTGCATCTAGAGACAGGTTACTGGTGATAGTTGAGCCTAGGTAGGTGAACTCTTGAACCACTTCCAGAGCGTGGTCGCCAATATTGATGGATGGAGCATTTCTGACATCCTGCCCCATGATGTTCGTTTTCTTGAGGCTGATGGTTAGGCCAAATTCATTGCAGGCAGACGCAAACCTGTCGATGAGACTCTGCAGGCATTCTTCAGTGTGAGATGTTAAAGCAGCATCGTCAGCAAAGAGGAGTTCTCTGATGAGGACTTTCCGTACTTTGGACTTCGCTCTTAGACGGGCAAGGTTGAACAACCTGCCCCCTGATCTTGTGTGGAGGAAAATTCCTTCTTCAGAGGATTTGAACGCATGTGAAAGCAGCAGGGAGAAGAAAATCCCAAAAAGTGTGGGTGCGAGAACACAGCCCTGTTTCACACCACTCAGGATAGGAAAGGGCTCTGATGATTCTTGATAAGCAAGGGGGGTGAAAGGTTATCGGGGGTAGGCAGGAATGTGCAGTTGAGATTACAATCAGATCAGCCATGATCTTGTTGAATGGCGGAGCAGGCTCGAGGGGCCGAGTGGCCTACTCCTGCTCCTAATTCGCATGTTCGTATGTAATGACATTTGTGCACACACGAATAGTCATGTGTTTTGTAACTGCTAGTCTCAATTATTCTCATGCCATCCTGTCCATCCTCCCACCTTGCACCCTTCCTAAACTTCAGCTCATCCAAAATCTGTCAACCAAACCCAGCTCATATCAAGTCTCATTCACTAATCACCCCTGTGCTTTCTGATCTACATTGGCTTCTGGTTTTTAAAATTTTCAACCTTGTTTTCAAATCCCTGCATGGCCATGGATCCTGCCTGTCTCTGTATCTTCCTCCAGCCCTACAACTCTCTGAGATTTCTGTGCTCCTCCAATTCTGGCCTCTTATGCATCTCCAATTTCCTTCACTTCGCCACCAACTGTTCTATTCCAGAAAGCAAGTTGGTGAATGATAGAACTGGAACCAATCTTTACCTGCGAGTCTATTTCACTCAGGTAGCCATCCAACTTCCTCTTGAAGTGATTAATTATCACCACTTCCACCACCCTTGTGGGAAGCAAGTTCCAAGTCACTACTACCCGCTGTGTAAAAAAGTGCTTCCTCATATTCCTCCTGCATCTTTTGCCCAAAACGTTCAATCTGTGTCCCCTAGTCCTTGTACTATTTGTTAATGGGAACAGTTTTTCCTTGTCTAACTTATCTGAGCCTGTCATAATCTTATACATTTCTTTCCCCTCAATCTCCTTTGTTCTAAGGAGAACATGATCTGCGTAATGTATCATTTCAAGGACCTTGCTTCTCCGTTTTGGGCAATTCATTGCATAATGATACATCGAGTCACACCTGAAGCACCTATTAACGGTTCATTGGGCCTTCCTGGGATTTGCTTATTATTGCTGTTCTAATTCTGTCTTCTGCTGTAAAAGCCATATCTGCTAAAAGTGCTCTGATCCTCATTCTGCCTGTCTTTAACCCTTCTATTCTATTGAAGTCTGCATCCAGTATCTGGACCATTTCAAAATCAGGCAATCATTGAGTCCTCTATTCTTTGTGTTACCATAGAATGCTCCATTTGTTCCATGAAGGCTGATGGAAATGATTGTTTCCCCAGGAATAGTTTACAAGGCTGCAGACATCTGATCCTCCCTCTCTGAGAACCAAAGACCAGTTAGAAATAGGAGCCTGTCCATATGAGACACCTTAGCACAATCCAACAATTTAGGTACGAGTCCTGATCCAGGGATCCCTTATATTGGGCTGGATTTTGTTGAGCTCCCAATGTTGGGCTCCGTGGCGGGAGGGGGTGGGGATGAGCAGAAGATCACAACGGCAGCAGCCCGCCACAGAGCCCGACGCCAGGAATGCCAGGCCAGATCTTCCCAGCGGTAGGGAAGCTCCATGGTGGCATATCCACCACTCTGCGGCAGGACCTGGATTTCAATACTCAAATCAGCTATATAAATACATTTAAATGGAAGCCAGAGCAATCTTGCTGGCAGTTCCGGAACTTCTGAGCGAAGTCTGGTATGCCCGCGCCTTTACTTTCCCATCCATGGATGGCTGGTCCATAGGGGTGGGGAAGGGGGCAACTCTGCATTGTCAGTGTAGTGGTGGGGGGGAAGGGTTGAACTCTGCACTTAGATCAGTTAGGGGGTGAAAGGGGTCAACTCTGCACTTAGTGCAGTTGGGATGGAAAAGGGGTAATCTGGGCTTTTCTGATGTAGTTGGGGGGGGGTAGTGGGTCAAACTTTATTTCTTGTTGCAGTTGGGGGGGATGGGGTCAACTTTGATCTGTCAACTCAGGCTTGGCAGCCCTTCAAAAATGGCACCAGCATCTGCGTAAAAACAGGCGACGCGTTGACGACATCGATGAGGCAGTCCTAATTGCCCTTGAGAATGTGGTGGTGAGCTGCCTTCTTGACCCGCTGCAGTCCATGTGGGGTAGGTACACTGAGAGTGCTGTCAGAAAGGGAGGAAGTTCCACGATTTTGACCCAGCGACAGTGAAGGAACGGCGATATAGTTCCAAGTCAGCACAGTGTGGCATGGAGAGGAGCTTGCAGGGGGTGGCGTTCCCATGAATCTGCTGCCCTGGTCCTTCGAGGTGGTAGAGGTCGCAGATTTGGAAGGTGCTATTGAAGGAGCCTTGGTGCGATTCTGCAGTGCATCTTGTAGATGGTATACTCTGCTGCCACTGTGCGTCGGTGGTGGAGGGAGTGAATGTTTGTAAATGGGGTGCCAATTAAGCGGGCTGCTTTGTCCTGGATGGTGTCGAGCTTCTTGAGTGTTGTTCGAGCTGCACTGATCCAGGCAAGTGGAAAGTATTACATCACACTCTTGACTTGTGCCTTCTAGATGGTGGACAGGCTTCCGAGCCTCTGACTTGCTTTTGTAGCCACGGTATGTATATGGCTACTCCAGTTCAGTTTCTGGTCAATGGTAACCCCCAGGATGTTGATAGTGGGGGATTCAGCAACCATAATGCAATTGAATGTCAAGGCGAGATGGTTAGATTCTCTCTTGTTATAGATGGTCATTTCCTGGCACAGATATTGCTTGTCACATGTAGTTTTCTGCCTGAATTTTTTATTTTAGCTTTCACACTTCACCTTTAGACAACCATCCCATGCTACCATGTTCGATTCCAGGAAGCCAGATGGTGAAGGATAAAACTGGAGTCAATATTTACACACTTTTATATTTATTTACAGAGAGCAGCATTTTACATACCTGCCTCTGAAATTAGTGCCAGATATAAACAATGGTTGTCCGCTTGTGCGGACTGCACGTCGTGGAGCCGCCGCGATATTCAGCGCAGTGGTTCATTCAACTAGCCAGGGCGGACCACCCATCCCGATGACGTGGAGGGGGTGGGTGGTCCATCCCTGTCAATGGCGTCAGCCGCCTTTTCGCAGGCGCTGACGCCAGTTTTAATGGGCTTCAAGCCCTTCCATTCAATTTAAACTTTTAAAGAAAGATGTTATTAAAAAAATGTTAAACATTTAATTTGCCTTTCTCTCACCCTCCCCCATAACTACTTGCCCTCTCCCCCTCAAAACACTTCCCTTATCCACCTGACTTCCCCCCGAATACATAAACTTTAAACTCTAACCCTTCCCACCATCACCAAAACCAATGATATTAGTTTGACCCTGCTCACCCCACTGCATCGAAAAATTTACCTGCTCCCCCTTCCCCACCAGTGTTATGCCTCGGTTCCCCGGACAGGGATCCGAAGGTGCAGCAGTGCCAGCCACTAGCACGGATATCACTCCGGAACAGACAGCAGGAGAACAAAAGTGATTAATTCCTTCATTTTAATTAATTAACATATTGAAATGGGGCTCCAGTCGCTGAGTGGCTGGGGGGGTGGGGGTGTGTGGGGGAGGGGGGGATGCCGCCACTAGGCCTCGCCCTCACCGGCAATATTGGGCTGGGCGTTCCCGCCATCAAGGCCCACGGTGGGCCTCTGCCAGAGGCATTTTCCAGCCCCCCCATCCCCCAAACACGACCCCCAACGTCGGATGATCTGTAAAATTCAGCCGAGAGTTGCACATCACAAGTGTACACCTCCAAAACCAACAACCACTGTTTTAGTCGATGTGTATTTATATGGGGCTCAAGTGTATCCCCAGTCAATGCCCACCACCTGCACACAATTAAATACAATTAATTGATAGCTATGCCGACAGCTGCCTAAAGCACTGAGTTTTGGAATTCCCTCCCTAAAACTTTCTGCCCCTCTACCTCTCTCTCCTCGTTTAAGATGTTTCCTAAAATCTAACTCTTTGACCAAGATTTTGGCCTGTGCTAATATCTCATGTGACTTGGTGTCAAATTTTGCTTGGCAAGCACTCCAGTAAGCACCGTGGGATGTTTTATTATGTTAAAAGTACTATATAAATGCAAGTTGTTAATGTTGCCGTCATCACAGAAATATCTATAATTTGCTCATATCATAAGACCCAAAACCAGCTTCTCTATTGATAAACAAAGGCAACAGAGCTGAGTGGTAGTATGTCTCTTGTCGATCCAAGTATTATGTATTCAAACAGGTATCAGTCTTGCACTGATGCACACAGTATAACTTTATATTGATTTAACTATGTAATTGTTACAGAGAGTTTTACCTGCATCATATCAAGATAATACCATGTTTTAAGCAACCTTTGCATTGAAGGAGCAACACAATTAGAAACAATATTAGGATTATTTTAGAGGTGAAGAGAAGCAAAAAGTTGCTTGTTGAGAATGACAACATCAGTGCTGAGTAAATTTGGAACAATCTCAGGATTTGTTTTTTAAAATGTAGTTTATATTAGGTATACGCAATCACAAGGATTTTATAGATTAGTATTAATTGCCTACTCTCTCTCCTAATATGGCATTACAACTGTGAACAGATCATAGAGTCAGAGTCATTTGCAGCATAGAAGGAGGTCATTCAGCCCATCAAGTCCATGCCAGCTCTCTCGACAGCTATACACTCAATCCTACTCCCCTGCTTGATCCTCATAATCCTGCAAGTTTATTTCCTTCAAGCGCCCATCCAATGTCCTTTTAAAATCATTCATCGTCTCCGCATCCACCACCCTCATGGGCAGCGAGTTCCAGGTCATTACCACTTGCTGGGTAAAAAAGTTCTCCCTCACATTCCCCCTACATCTCTTGCCCAAAACCTAGTCCTTGTACCATCATTAATGGGAAGTTTTTTTCTTGTTTAATTTATCTAAGCCTGTCATAGTCTTGTACACCTCCATCAAATCTCCCCTCAATCTCCTTTGCTGCAAGGAGAGCAACACAAGATTTTCCAACCAAACCTTGTAACTAAAATCCCCCATCCCCAGATCTATGTCCTGTTTCACTGTTTACCACTCCTCCTAGTTTGGTCTCATCAACAAATTTTGAAATTTTATTCTGTATTTCAAGATCCAAGTCTTTTATGTATAGCAAAAAAAAAGCAGTGGTCACAGCACTGATCCTTGGGGAACACCACTGTCTACTATCCTCCAGTCTGAAAAACAACCATTTACCACGAGTTGCTGTTTTCTGTCCTTAAGCTAATTTTTTTTTATCCAATTGGACATTAACTCACCTATTCCATGAGCCTCAATTTTGTTACCCAACTTTTTATGTGGTACTTTATCAAACGCTTTTTAAAAATCCATATAGGCAACATTCACCACATCCCCTTCATCAACCTTCTCCGATACATCACCAAAAATTCAATTAGATTAGTCAAGCATGATCTCTCTTTTACAAATCTGTGCTGGCTATCAAAATTAACTCAAACCTCTCCAAGTGCCTGTTGATTCTTTTCTCTGATTATTGTTTCTAAAACTTTACCCATCACTGATGTTAAACTAACTGGCCGATAGTGGCTAAGACTGTCCTTACACCCTTTCAAAGAACAAAGAACAGTATAGCACAGGAACAAGCCATTCGGCCCTCCAAGCCTGCGCCGATCTTGATGCCTGCCTAAATTAAAATCTTCTGCACTTCCGGGGACTGTATCCCTCTATTCCCATCCTATTCATGTATTTGTCAAGATGCCTCTTAAACATCGCTATCGTACCTGCTTCCACTACCTCCCCCGGCAGCAAGTTCCAGGCACTCACCACCCTCTGTGTAAAGAATTTGCCTCGCACATCCCCTCTAAACTTTGCCCCTCTCACCTTAAACCTATGTCCCCGAGTATCTGACTCTTCCACCCTGGGAAAAAGCTTCTGACTATCCACTCTGTCCATGCCGCTCATAACTTTGTAAACTTCTATCATGTTGCCCCTCCACCTCCGTCGTTCCAGTGAAAACAATCCAAGTTTATCCAACCTCTCCTCATAGCTAATGCCCTCCAGACCAGGCAACATCCTGGTAAACCTCTTCTGTACCCTCTCCAAAGCCTCCATGTCCTTCTGATAGTGTGGTGACCAGAATTGCACGCAATATTCTAAGTGTGGCCTAACTAAGGTTCTGTACAGCTGCAACATGACTTGCCAATTTTTATACTCTATGCCCCGACCAATGAAGTCAAGCATGCCGTATGCCTTCTTGACTACCTTATCCACCTGTGTTGCCACTTTCAGTGAGCTGTGGACCTGTGCGTCCAGATCTCTCTGCCTCTCAATACTCCTAAGGGTTCTGCCATTTACTGTATACTTCCCACCTGCATTAGACCTTCCAAAATGCATTACCTCACAGTTGTCCGGATTAAACTCCATCTGCCATTTCTCCGCCCAAGTCTCCAACTGATCTATATCCTGCTGTATTCTCTGACAATCCTCATCATTATCCGCAACTCCACCAACCTTTGTGTAGTCCGCAAACTTACTAATCAGACCAGCTACATTTTCCTCCAAATCATTTATATATACTACAAACAGCAAAGGTCCCAGCACAGATTCCTGCGGAACACCACTAGTGACATTCCATATTCAGAAAAACACCCATCCACTGTTACCCTCTGTTTTCTCTGACTGAGCCAGTTCTGTATCCATCTTGCCAGCTCACCTCTGATCCCGTGTGACTTCACCTTTTGCACGAGTCTGCCATGCGGGACCTTGTCAAAGGCTTTACTGACGTCCATATAAACAACATCCACCGCCCTTCCCTCATCAATCATCTTCGTCACTTCCTCAAAAAACTCAATCAAATTAGTAAGACACAACCTCCCCTTCACCAAACTATGCTGTCTCTCGCTAATAAGTTAGTTTGTTTCCAAATGGGAGTAAATCCTGTCCCGAAGAATCCTCTCTAATAATTTCCCTACCACTGACGTAAGGCTATAATTTCCTGGATTATCCTTACCACCCTTCTTAAACAAAGGAACAACATTGGCTATTCTCCAGTCCTCTGGGATCTCACCTGTAGCCAATGAGGATGGAAAGATTTCTGTCAAGGCCCCAGCAATTTCTTCCCTTGCCTCCCTCAGTATTCTGGGGTAGATCCCATCAGGCCCTGGGGACTTAGCTACCTTAATGCTTTGCAAGACACCCAACACCTCCTCCTTTTTGATAATGAGATGACTGAGATTATCTGCATTCCCTTCCCTAGGCTCATAATCCACCAAGTCCTTCTCCTTGGTGAATACTGATGCAAAGTACTCATTTAGCACTTCACCCATTTCCTCTGGCTCCACGCATAGATTCCCATCTCTGTCCTTGAGTGGGTCAACCCTTTCCCTGGTTATCCTCTTGCTCTTTATATATGTATAAAAAGCCTTGGGATTTTCCTTAATCCTGTTTTCCAATGACTTTTCATGACCCCTTTTAGCCCTCCTAACTCCTTGCTTAAGTTCCTTCCTACTGTCTTTATATTCCTCAAGTGCTTCATCTGTTCCTAGCCTTCCAGCCCTTACAAATGCTTCCTTTTTCTTTTTGACTAGGTTCACAATATCCCGTGTTATCCAAACTTCCCAAAACTTGCCAAACTTGTCTTTCTTCCTCACAGGAACATGCTGGTCCTGGATTCTAATCAGCTGACGTTTGAAAGACTCCCACATGTCAGATGTTGATTTACCCTCAAACAGCAGCCCTCAATCTAAATTCTTCAGTTCCTGCCTAATATTGTTATAATTAGCCTTCCCCCAATTTAGCACCTTCACCCGAGGACTACTCTTATCCTTATCCACAAGTACCTTAAAACTTATGGAATTATGGTCACTGCTCCCGAAATGCTCCCCCACTGAAACTTCGACCACCTGGCCGGGCTCATTCCCCAATACCAGGTCCAGAATGGCCCCATCCCTAGTTGGACTATCTACATACTGTTTCCAGAAGCCCTCCTGGATGCTCCTCACAAATTCTGCCCCATCCAAGCCCCTAGCGCTAAGTGAGTCCCAGTCAATATTGGGGAAGTTAAAATCACCCACCACTACAACCCTGTTACCTTTACATCTTTCCAAAATCTGTCTACATATCTGCTCCTCTACCTCCCGCTGGCTGTTGGGAGGCCTGTAGTAAACCCCCAACATCGTGACTGCACCCTTCCTATTCCTGAGCTCCACCCATATTGCCTCGCTGCATGACCTCTCTGAGGTTTCCTCCCGCAGTACAGCTGTGATATTCTCCTTAACCAGTAATGCAACTCCCCCACCCCTTTTACATCCCCCTTTATCCCGCCTGAAGCTTCTAAAGCCTGGAACATTTAGCTGCCAATCCTGCCCTTCCCTCAACCAAGGAAGGTAGAATATGTAACCCCACTATTTAAGAAAGGAGCGATAGAGAAAACGGGGAACTACAGACATGTTACCCTCACATCAATGGTAGGGAAAATGCTAGAATCTATTATAAAGGATGTGATAACTGGACACTTAGAAAATAATGGTAGGATTGGGCAGAGTTAACATGGATTTATGAAAGGGAAATCATGTTTGACAAACCGGTTGGAGTTTTTTGAGGATGTGACTAGCAGAATAGGTAAGGGGGATCTGGTGGATCTGGTGGATCTGGTGGATCTGGTGTATTTGGATTTTCAGAAGGCTTTCGATCAGGTCCCACACAAGAGGTTGGTACACAAAATTAGAGCACATGGAATTGGGGGCAATGTACTTGCATGGATTGAGAATTGGTTAATGGACAGAAAATAGAGAGTAGGAATAAATGGGTCATTCTCAGGTTAGCAGGCTGTGAGTAGTGGGGTACTGCAAGGAGCAGTGCTTGGGCCCCAGCTATTCATAATTTATATCAATGATTTGGATGTGGGGACCAAATGTACTAAATGTCAGATGGAATATAATGTGGAATAATGTGAAGTTATTGGTAGGAAAAACAGAAATGCAGAGTAGTTCTTAAGTGGTGAGAGATTGGGAAGTGTTGATCTCCAAAGGGACCTGAGTGTCCTTGTTCATGAGCCACGACAGCTAATAAGCAGGTGCAACAAGCAATTGGGAAGGCAAATGGTATGTTGGCCTTTATTGCGAGAGGAATTGAGTACAAGAGTAAAGATGTCTTGCGGCAATTGTATAGAGTCTTGGTGAGACCGCACCTGGAGTATTGTGTATAGTTTGGTCTCTTTACGTAAGAAAGGATATACTTGCCATAGAAGGAGTGCAATGAAGGTTCACTAGACTAATTCTTGGGATGGCGGGATTGTCCTATGAAGAGAGATTGAGGAGGCTGGGCCTGTATTCTCTAAAGTTTAGAAAAATAAGAGGTGATCTCATTGAAACATACAAAATTCTTATAGGGCTGAACAGGGTAGAAGCAGGAAGAATGTTTCCCCTGGCTGGGGGGCGGTTGGTGGGGGGAGCTCCAGAACCAGGGACACAGTCTTAGAATAAGGGGCAGGCCATTTAGGACTGAGATGAGGAGGAATTTCTTCACTCAGAGGGTTGTGAATCTTTGGAATTCTCTACCCCGGAGAGTGGTGGAAGCTCAGTCACTGAGTATATTCAAGGCAGAGATCGATAGATTTCTAGACATTAAAGGCATCAAGGGATATGGGAATAGTGTGGGAAAATGGCGTTGAAGTAGAAGATCAGCCATGATCTGGTTTCTTGGTGGAGTAGGCTTGAGGGGCCAAATGGCCTACTCCTGCTCCTGTTTCCTATGTTGCTATGTTCTCATTGCATTGAAATTCGCCCTCTTCCAATCTAGCCATTTTACCTTATATCGTTCCTTGTTTTTCTGCATTATGAGTCTAAACCTTATGATACGGTGATCACTCTTACCCAAGTGCTCCCCCACAGAAAGTTGGTCCGCTTGGCCCACCTCATTGCCCAGGAGCAGATACAGCAATGCCTCCTTCCTAGCTGGGCTGAGAACATACTGATCAAGGAGGTTCTTCTGAACACAATCCAGAAATTCCTCCACCTCCTTTTCCTTTACTCTAAAATTATCCCAATATTTGTGTAATTAAAGTCGCCCAATATCACCATTCAATAGTTCTTGCACATCTCGGTGATTTCCTTGCAGATTTGCTCCTCTATCTCTCTCTCTCTTACTATTTGGAGAGCTATAGAATACTCCTAATAGCATGATCACACCCTTTTTGCTTCTCAATCTAAACAAATGGATTCTGTCCTGTCCCGCTCAAGGACATTCCCTCTTTCCAACACTACAACATCTTCCCTAATCAGTACTGCCACCCCACCTCCTTTTTTTCCTTAATAAATGCAAAATACTGCAGATGCTGGAAATCTGAAATAAAAACAGGAAGTGCTGGAAATACTCAACAGGTCAGGCAGCATCTGTGGAGAGAGAAGCAGAGTTAACATTTCAGGTCTGTGACCTTTCATCAGATCTGAATTATTCCTTTTCTTCCTTCTCTATCTTTTCACTTTATATCCTTGTATATTAAGCACCCAGTCCTCATAATCTTTAAGCCATGTTTCTGTTATTGCCATTACCTCATATTCCCACACTGCTATTTGTGCTTGTAGCTCACCAACCTGATTCACCACGCTTTGTGCGTTTATATACATGCATTGTAATGCTTTCTTTGCATTCCTCCTAGCCCTTCTCAGTGTGCTCCTAAGATGGAACTATTCCCTTCTCTAGTACTGTTCAACATTCTCACTTTATGCACTCTATCCCTCTTTTCTACTTAATCACTGATCTGATATGAAATATATCCTCAGCGAAATGACAGCTCTAAATCTTCGAAGTTGTTACAAAAATTGTCCGTTGTAGCTTCTCTAATGGCTCGTTGGGTAAAAAAAAGTGATGTCAAGCCGTTGAGACCAAGAAAGCATTGCATTTGATTGCCAGTCTATGCTGTGCTGAGTTAAGTGACCTCAGTCAGCATACCATGAGGTTACTACACTGGTCCATGCCCCTGAAGAAGGGAAAAGAAAAAATTAGCCAGTTTACTTATCCTTAAATGATATGCATTGATTTCCCTTCACCCAATCCCTGCTGAAAATTGACCTCAGGTGAATTCATAGTTAGATTTAGCTGCAATCCCCACCTAGCCCCATAATCGAAAAGCCTGGTCATCATCATTGTTCAGGTTTACATGTGGATGGGATATTGGAGGGTTGCTGCATTTGGACTGTGTTGAAGCATGAAACTTGGGAAGGGGTGGATAAATGGAAGAGGTAAACAAAAATTGACAGCCGACAATTTAGGAATTGCGAGTACTGTTCTTGTTTGAGATTTGTCTATGAAAATCCATTCAGGAAATGTATTCCAAAATGTCAATTAGTTGACCACTGGTCTCACAATAACTGGAGTTACACTTTTTTTTTTAAATATTACCATCAGGTGAGGAGGGGTCACAAGACTCCCCTTGTGTCCTTCATCTTATTTGACCACAACAGGATTTATTCCTTTTAAAACAGTGGATGCGCTTACCACTTCAGTGAGTGTTTTAACTTTTACCTTTGTTGTGATTGTATAAGAGCCAATTGGACAGGTTTTTGTGAGTTTAAACAAGAAAGAGATGAGTTTATTATACTTAACAATCTAAACCCAATCTAAATAAAATAATGAAACATGCAACACATTTACGCACACACTCACACAAGAATCACACACATACACACAAATAGATTACAGAGTGCTAAGGGGTAGATTTGTGGTTGGATTTGAGTCCAGAAAAAATAAAAATTGACACAGTCTGTGGGGTTGGATGATTCCATTGTCTTCCGGCTGAAGTTGTGTTCTTGTAACCTTTGGCTGGTAAATGTGCAGTTTGTGGCTGGCACACCTGGTTCAGGCTTTTCTTGTGGGCAGAATTGGAGGTGGCTTTCTTCCCCTGGTGTCTTTGTCTTGGATCCAGCAACCAGCAGCGAAGCTTTGCACGAGGTCTTCTGAGAAGAGAGAGAGAGAGAGTGCTCCTGGCTTCTGCAAAGAATGAGTCACTGGTGTGACTGCTTTGTCCAAGGGAGAACTCCCAGTTTTCACAGAGATGGACAGACAGTCACATGACTGCCTCAGTGTATTGTCTGGATCCTTATAATGAGCTTCAAGTTTAGGAGTTTCAGTCCCTTAGGTCTTAGGATGTTAACGTTTAAACCTGGTAGGGTTGGCCCTTTCAAGGTTAATGTGCCACAATGGCTTTGAATGTCCAGCTAAAGAATGCAATCTCCTGTGGTTCACTCAGTTGAGCAAGCCATTGTCTTGGGTATATGCGCATCAGATATGTGTCTCCTTTTTGAGGCCTTGTAATGTGTAAGGTGCTCAGATGCAAATTGAGGTGGCCATCTTGGCTGCTGGCTTTTTTTAAATGTTAACTGCAGAATTCCAGCTCTTTCTGTTTCACTAAAAGTTTAATGTAGGTTTCCAATCACTGAATTAAAAAATCCCCCTTTTGCATTGCAAGTTTTCATGACAAAAGGTAGGATTGAGGAGGAAGGCATAATAAAATCACATTGCCTTACTAACTCTCTTTGCTCTTAATTTCTGCCCCTTCACTTCCTGGTAGCTGTTAACTCCTCCCAACCCCAACCACCCACCCTGCAACCCACCCACCAGCACCCCCCAACATCCCTGCCATCCCTTATAAAGTGCTCTGATACATTGTCTATATGAAGAGAGTTATATAAATGTGATATGGTTGTTGTTTTCTCCTCTGCTGTCTTAAACCTTGTTGGGTGTTCAACATAATGGGCCTTGATCCTTTATTTGGCCTTATCAAAGATCCATAAGAGGTCCCCTGGATTTTGTGTGAGCTTATACCAAACTCTTATATTGTGTGAATTATTTTTTATTTGAAATTCTTTTGAGAGACATTCACACTCTTACTAACATTCTTGACACAGCTTGATCCCCTCAGTTTTTTATTGGTAATCTGAATAACTTTGTAATAGTTTTGTTTCTTGTACTTAAAATGTGTGAAACAGTTTGAGTGTATCTCATCCTGAAGCAAAAATCAAACTATGTTTGGCAAAAACTCAATAATAATCACATTAAAAAGTTCATACAACACATGGGGACAAGAATTGCAATGTGTTTTACTGTGAATGGGGCCTTCCACTCACTCCAGACCCTAGAGAGAGATCTGGACATTTTCATTATCATGTTATCACTGTATGATGTGTCAGCATATTCATGTACTAATGTGATAAAATGTTTTATCTTGCCTTTTACATGTTTACAGATGATAATAAATCTAATCTGAATAGGGTTCAAAGTGGGTAAAGGCTTTGATTAGTCCATGATGACTGCAGGTTACTCTTTAATAAGATTTAGTTACTGGCTGACCTGCTGAGAACAGTGTGGTCCAGTCAGTCTTCTACGTAATCTTACAAAAATTGGGCTGTGAAGGAAGACAGACTGGAAACTCCCTATTAACTGGCTCCTGGATTGAAGCATTAAGCAGGCAACTGGGAGATATTCTTCGTAGCAGTGGTTGCATACCAGAGGTAATCACAGTCAAAGCTTTGCATCAAGTGACCTACTGGAAGTCACTGGGTAATGCACTTGGGATTAGATCTGAATGGACTTAATCAGTAGTACCATGCCTGTAAATGATGCTGGGATTTATATGGATGATAGGGTTATTGAGAGATTGAGTAGCATCTCTGTCTTGTCAGATTGCACAGATAACAAGGAATGTGAAAGGGCAACTGCATAAAGGGCATTTTCTGGGAGACTCCCATGCAATTTGAGACTGATCATACTATGACCGACAAGTCAATCAACCCTGGGAAGAAATGTTCCCTTACCTTCACCAACCCTTTAGCCAAAATGATTGAGCCTTTAGAGAAGTACTGTTTGAACAGCCTGCGTGAGTGGGTGGTCGAACTGAGGCCAGAATTGTGAACTTTCTAGAGTATGAGCATAAATGACCTATTGAAGGCCAATGGGAAGGCTCACTGAAATAATGACAAGAAGAAAAATATGACGTGATGGGCCGAATGGCCTCCTTCTGTGCCATAAATGATTCTATGAAATCCTAAATCAGTCCCATTGGGCTGATTTGCCATGCCACAAAGTTACAACACTGCTCCTGCATATTTGTTTTAAATGGCCATTTGCAATTTCTTTGCATTTTAAAACCTTTAATCAGACAACCAATTCCCAATGCTAAGTGCAAACTTTTTTTGGAATATGCATACACATTGGCGTGTAAACCTTTGAAGGCTCCACCAATATATTCTTCACTCATCTTTGCGACTGGGCTTGCACGATAAGGACACCAATTCTCATCTGCTGGCGACTCCATGTTTAATTGATTCCAGATGCAGGTTAATTAGCTAGTCTGCAGTTAGAGGGCTGCTTGTTCTCACTGGAGCCCTGGCTTCAATTGCCAAGCAAGTGTATAAGCTTTGACACAAAACCAGATGTCATGTGTTTCTTTAAGCAAGTCGTTCAAAAAAAAAGGTTTCGCGGGCTCTATAATACATTGGCTGAATATAATGAGAGTAATGTTCAATGCCATAGGCACAGCAGTGAATCTCCACATCGATTAAATGAGTCAAAAAATGAATTGAAAGTGTAAGGGTCACAGCTAAAAATAACTGATCCCCCACTGCGGAGTGGCATCAATGCACTCGCACAGCCTGATGTCGATTTGTCAAGATCCCATGCAGAATTCATTACCAGCAATGTAAATCTAGTGTATCAATTGGAAGGCATCTGGACTGCATTACATGGGGGTGGTTGTAGCAAATTAGAGTATTAAACTTAATTTACTTCTGTTGGTGAACGACAGCTCAGTCACTGAAGCTGTGATTGTAAGTGGAGACTGTACTTATCTATAGGTAGAACAGAATTCCTGAGGGGGATGTGAGGATTTCAGCTAAAAGTTTATAGCAATAGCACAGGACAGCTGCATATCAATCATTGTGATTAGCGTGTTATTGGAGGTAGCATAACATACATGCTATTCGACCCCTCCCGTATTATTAGCCAACCCCTGGTGTGAGTTTCTGTGTGTCCATTAACACTTTGCTGATGATCTGTCACTGCAGGTCAGAGCAAAGGAAGCACAGTAAATGAAAGAAAAATGTTGCATTATAAATTTTTTTGTGAATAATGAGATCTTTAATATTTTTAAAAAATTAAGTTTCGATAAATTACTGTGCTGAGGATTTTGAAAGATGTCTGAAACATCAGCAGCTAAATAGTCAAAACACAATTTTGTAACTGGGAGAAAGAAAATAAATACTTGCATTTATATAGCACCTTTCAGAACCACTGGACATCTCAAAGTGCTTCACAGCCACTGAAATACTTTTGAAGTCACTGTTGTAATGTAGGAAACACAACTGCCAATTTGCACACAGTAAGCAGTGTCATAATGACCAGATAATCTGTTTTCATGATGTGGATTGACGGATAAATATTAGCCAAGACACCAGGGATCTCTTCTCTTCTTCAAAATAGTGCCGCAGGATTTTTTACATTCAACTGAGAGAGCAGACGGGACGTCCGTTTAACATCCCATCCAAAGCTGGCACCTTTGACAGTGCAGCACTCCCTCAGGACTGCACTGGAGTGTCAGCCTGGAGTTTTGTGGACAATTCCTGGAGTGGGACCTGAACCCAAAAGAAAGCCTTGCGGCTCAGAGGCAGGAGTGCCACCGACTTAACCACCTGAAGATATCCACAGGCAATTTAAATGTTGTGAAAAAAAGCAGACAATAAGTAGCATAGTGTGTAACTAATCAGCAGAAACTTGATTAATGAATTCAGTTTAATGAATTAAAGGGGCATTGTTTCTATATTGGAGAGTCAAAGGGCAAGTGCAATTCCTGGAACAGCCAACAAGGGCAAATCCTAAAGATTCAGTAATATTGGCACCACGGCAACAACAACAATTTGCATTTATATAGCCTTTAATGTAGGAAAAACTCCCAACATGCTTTATAGGAGCATAATCAGACAAAAACATTGAAACTGGGGTAGAGAACATTGACACCAAGACAAAGAAGGAGATATTAGGACAGCTGGCCTAAAGCTTAGTCAAAGAGGTAGGTTTCAAGAAGAGTCTTAAAGGAGGAGAGAGAGTTAGAGAGGCAGAAAGGTTTAAAGAGGAAATTCCAGCGCTTAGGGCCTAAACAGTTGAAGACATGGCCACCCATGATGGTGTGAAGGAAATAGGAGATACACAAGAGGCCAGAATTGGATGAACACAGACTTCTTGTAGGGTTGCAGGACTGGAGGAGGTTACAGAGATAGGGAGGGGTGAAACTGTGGAAGGATTTGAACACAAGGATGAGAATTTTAAAATCGAGGTATTAGTGAACTTTGGAAACAATGTAGGTCAGCAAGCACAGGAGTGATGAGTTAACAGGACTTGATCTGAGCTAGGATAAAGGTAGCTCAGTTTTGGATGAGTTTGAGTTTATAGAGGATGGAAGATCGATGGGATGAGGCAAGGCAGAGATGTTATATTATGGAATTGGAAGTAAGCGGTCTTAGTGATGGAGAGGAGATGGGGTTGGAAGCTTAGCTCTGGATAAGAATATAAGAAATAGGAGCAGAAGTAGACCATATAGCCTATCGAGCCTGCTCCACTAATCAATACAATCATGGCTGATATTTGGCTTCAAATCCATTTTCCAGTCCACTCCCCATATTCCATGATTCCCTGAGAGACCAAAAATCTATCTCACCCTGAAATATATTCAACAATGGAGCATCCACAAACCTCTGTGGTAGAGAATTCCAAAGATTCACAACCCTTTGAGTGAAGCAGTTTCTTCTGATCTCAGCCCTGAATAATCAGCCCCTTATCCTGAGAATGTGTCCCCGTGTTCTTGATTCCCCAGTCAGGGTAAACAGCCTCTCACTGTCTACCCTATCAAGCTCCTTCAGAGTCTAGCACGTTTCAATCAGATTACCTCTCATTCTTCTAAACTCCAGAGAATATAGGCCCAAATTACTCAGCCTCTCGTCAAAGGACAACCCTCTCAACCCAGGGACAAATCTAGTGAACCTTCACTCTACTGCCTCCAGTGCAACTGGGATGTGAAACTTCAATATCTATCACCAAGGGTGGCTCAGCAGCACCACAACTGACTGAACTGGATGAGTCCTGAAGGACACAGCTGCCAGACTGGGCCTGCGGCAGGTAGTGAGAGAACCAACACGAGGGAAAAACCTACATGACATCTTCCTCACTAACCTATCTGTTGCAAATGCATCTACCCATAACAGGATTGGTAGGAGTAACCTCCACACAGTCCTTGTGTCCCGTCTTTGCTTTGAGGACATCCTTTATCGTGTTGTGTGGCACTACCAATGTGCTAAATGGGATAGATTCAGAAGAGATCTAGCAGCTCAAAACTGGGCATCCATAATTTTATTCTGTCACAATCTGTAACCTCCTGTGTATCCCTGTGTATCCCTCACTCCAACATTAGCATCAAACCTGGGGCCAACCCTGGTTCAATGAGAAGTGTAGGAGAGCATGTCAGGAACAATACCAGATGTACATAAAAATTAGGTGCAACCTGCTGAAGATACAACATAGGACTACACGCATGCTAAAAAGAATGCTATAGACACAGCTAAATGATCCCAAAACCAACAGACCAGATCAAAGCTCTACAGTCCTGACACATCCAGTCGTGAATGGTGGTGGACTATGAAATAACTAACGGGAACATCCCCATCCGCAATGATAATGAAGACCAGCACATGAGTGCAAAAGGTAAGGCTGAAACTTTTGCAACCATCTTCAGCTGGAGGAGCCAAGTGCACAATCCATCTCGGGCTCCTCCTGAGGTCCCCACCATCATGGATGCCAAACTTCATGTGATATCAAGAAATGGCTGAGCACACTGGATACAGCGAGGGCCATGGATCCTTGCAACATCCTGGCTGTAGTGCTGAAGACTTGAGCTCCAGAACTAGCTGAGCCCCGAGCCAAGCTGTTCCAGTACAGCTAAAACACTGGGATCTACCCAACAATGTGGAAAATTGTCCAGATATGTCCTGTCCACAAAAAGCAAGAGATATTACTACCCCATCAGTCAACTTTCAATCATCAGCAAAGTGAAGAAAGGTGTTGTCGACAGGCCATTGATTAAAATAGACACTGGATCTCAATGATGTCTTCGAAGCTTGAGCTGTGCATTTAAAGATTTAAAGAAGGACCCAGCAGGTGTCCTTCTTGCCTGCTCAGAAGAGCAAGTTAAAATCTCAGGCTGTGTGATCAGTGAGGGTGTTGGTTGGCATGTCTGGTTTCCACCAAGCAGGTTGGGTTGAATTCACCCCTAATAAGTAAAATCAGCATAAAGACAGAGAATGCTGGTAACACACAGCAGGTTAGTGTGCACCTATAAAGAGCAAAGATGGGTTATAGCATTTTAGCTGTGTACACTTCATCAGAACTGTCAAACTTCTTTTCTCTTTATAGATGCTGACTGTCCTCCTGTATATTTGTAACATCTTCTGAATCTCCGACTTCCAGCAATTGCAGCTCTTCATTTTGGCCCAATCGGATTTATTCTGATTGAGAAACTAGTCGATTCTTTCCTTTAATTCTATTTATACATACTGTTCATTTTTGTTAGCAAATGATGACAAGATCCATATATCCCCAAAGAGTGGTTTTCTTATATCATAACTACATAAAGTACACAATGTGGAAAAATATAGCCACCTCATTACCATGATAAATGGGAGAGGGTTGTCGGGGTTTTGATTAAATTGGGGAATGTGTGAAAAGGCAATCTTGACCTGATGTGAACACACCTACATTCAATTTAGCCCATACAAAAGCAAAATACTACGGATGCTGGAAATCTGAAATAAAAACAGAAAATGCTGGAAATACTCAGCAGGTCAGGCAGCATCTGTGGAGAAAGAGTTAAAGGCAGGAAGTTTACGCCAACCCCGGGAGCGGGCTGGAGGCAGAGGTGGGTTGGAATTGAGTGGGACATGGGGGGGGGTGGTGGTGTCGTTCCCGTCACCTTCCCACCCCATTGCAATTTTACGAACGGCAGGGGAGGTGACAAACAGCCCTCCTGCCCCAAGCCAATTAAGGCCCTTAAGTAGCCAATTAATTGCCACTTAAGGGCCTCCTTCCTCCGGTGCTGATATACTACCAGTGGCGGATGAGCACGTCATCAGCTGAGAAGGCTACCCAGTTAAACCTGGCGGCCTCCTTGCAGGCTGGGTGAGGGGCAGAGCCCCTCCTGATCGGGCCCCAAAGATGGCCCCCCATGGCACAAGCTGCCCCTGCTGGAGCACCTCTCCCACCCCTTTCAACCGACGCACACCGGCCTCCTCAGAGCCCAGCCGATTGTCTCCAGCAAGTACCCACACACTTACCTCAATTCTGGGGCCTCTTCCATTGCTGCTTCTCCTGCTGGAAGCAGTCTTAGCAGTGGCCACTGCTCCCATTGACACTACTGGACTGAAGAGCTGCCGGCCTAAAGAGCTGCCAGCCCATTGATTGGCCAGCAGCGCTGGGAGGTGGGATTTACTGCCTCAGAGGGGCGGAAGTCCCGACCGAGGCTAATTAAGAGCCTGGGCCCCAACCTTTTGGTCGTGGGGCAGGGCCTCCACACTGACGTAAAATTCATGCCAATGTTTTAGGTCGAAATGTCATCGACTTGAAACGTTAATTCTGGGCTGGATTTTATATTTCACCCGCTGAAATTGGAGGCAGACGTTGGTGGTCCAACTGTGCAGACTGCACGTCGCAGAACCGCCGTGACGTTAAACACGGCGGCTCATTTAAATGGCCTGATGATATGGAGGCGGCAGGCAGTCTGCCTCGGCAATGGTGTCAGGCGCTGATGCCAATCTTAAAGCGGTTCGAGCCCTACATTGCAATTTAAATTTTTAAATCCGCATTTTTAAAAAATACATAAAGTGATCCTGACCTTCTCTCACCAACCCTCCACAAATAAGCAGAGAAGTAATTACTTGCATTCTCCCCACCATAAAACACTTAACTTGTGCTGCTGAACTTCCTCCCCAAAGTTCATCAACTTTAAACTTCCCACCACCCCCTAGACCAATGAAATTAATCTGATCCTGCTCCCCCACACCCGCACTGGAAAAGGTACCTGCTCTCCCCTCCCTACCAGTGTCCCGCCTCAGATCCCCCGACAGGTATCCAAAGGCACAGGAGTGCCAGTCATCGGCACCAATATTACTCCGAAACAGACAGCGGGAGCGGGTAATTAATATATAAATTTTGTTCCTGTCGCCAAGCAATGGGGAGGCTGCCACAACGTTTCGCCGCCGCTGGCAATATTGGGCTGGGCCTTCCCAGCTTCAAGGCTGGAGGCATTTTCCGGCCTTTCTCCACCCCCACCCACCCCCCCCCGCCCCTGCCATGACCGCCAACATCGGGGTGGGGGGGGGGGGCGCTATAAAATCCAGCCCTCTCATTCTCTCTCTACAGATGCTGCCCGTCCTGCTGAATATTTCCAGCATTTTCTGTTTTTATTTCAGATTTCCAGCATCCACAGTATTTTGCTTTTCCTAGAATCACAGAATGGTTACAGCACAGAAGGAGGCCATTTGGCCAGTCATGTCCATGCCAGCTCTCTGCAAGAGCAACTTACCTAGTCCCACTCCTCTGCCTTTTCCCGAAGAGCAAATTTTTCCTCTTCCAGTAATTATCCAGTTCTCTTTTGAAGGTCTTGATTGAACCTGCCTCCACCACACTCACAGGCAGTACATTTCACATCCTAACCAGTCACTGTGTAAATAAGTTGTTCCTCATGTCGTTGTTGCTTCTTTTGCCAACCACCTTAAATTAGTGTCCTCAAGTTCTGGAAACTTCGGCAAATGGGAACAGTTTCTCCTTATCTACACTGTCCAAACCCCTTATGATTTTGAACACCTCTATCAAATCTCCTCTTAATCTTTTTTCCAAGGAGAACAGGCCCAGCTTCTCCAACATATCCACATTACAGAAGTTCCTCTTCCCTGGAACAATTCTCATGAATCTTTTCTGCACCCTCTATAATGCTTTTACATCCTTCCTAGAGCGTGCTGCCCAGAACAGGACACAATACTGCAGTTGAGGGTGAACCAGTGTTTTATACAGGTTTATCATAACTTCCTTGTTTTTGTACTCTATGCCCCTATTTATAAAGTCCAGGATTCCATATGCTTTATTAACCGCTTTCTCAACCTTCCCTGCCACCTTCAATGATTTCCCAGATCCCTCTCTGCTCCTGCACCCCCTTTAGAATTGTACACTTTCATTTATATTGCCCCTCCTCATTCTGCCTACTTGTATTAAAGAAAAGAAAGACTTGCATCTCAACAGCACTTTTCGTGACCACTGGATGTCTGCAAGTGCTTTACAGCCAATTAAGTACTTTTAAAGTGTAGTCACCGTTGTAATGTAGGAAACACAGCAGCCAATTTGCACAAAACAAATAGCAATATGATAGTGACAAGATAATCTGTTTTTGTGATGTTGATTGAGGGATAAATATTGGTGAGGATACTGGGAATAACTCTTATGCGGAGGGTGGTGGGAAACGGCAGAAAAGTACGCGATTGGTGGAGGCGATGGTGGGAAGGGGTTGAAGGTTAAAGTAAAGAAAGTTCAGGGGGAAAAGTCGGGATCGAGAGTTTACTTTTGGGGGAACAGTGCAAAAAATAAACTGATTGGTCATTGGGGAGAGTGGGAGAGGGGGTTGGAACTGTGAATAAATGATAAATGGTATTTTTTTAAAAACTGTGACTTTAAAAATGTAAATGGTATGGCAGGGCCTGAAGCCCTTTAAAAATGACGCCACTGCCTGCGCGGTGGCACTGGACGCCGTTGCCAGGGACGGAGCGCCCGCCCCCTCTACGTCATCGGGGGTGGGCCGACCGCCCCGGCCATGTAAATGAGCTGCTGTGCCAAATATTGCGGCAGCTTGGTGGCTCACATCTCGTGCGTGCGGCGCGCCATTTTTGAATCTTGCCTCTCAGATCAGCAGTGAGCTGTACAAATTCAGCCCAGCAGCTCTGACAGCGCAGCACTCCCTCAGTACTGCACTGGAGTGTCAGCCTTGATTTTTGTCCTTAAATTTTGGAGTGAGACTTGAAGTGGAAACCTTATGACTCAAAGGTAAGAGTGCTGCCAACTCAATGACACTTGCGAAGGCAGCTTAAAATTCCGCTACCCACATGTGGTGGATGGACACTGTGGCTGGAATTTTACGCCGCCCCAGCGGGTCGGATGGTGGCATGGGGGCAGCGTAAAATTGAGCGGCAGGCTCCGGGAGGCCTATCTGCGCCGATTCCGCCTCTGACCAAGCTTACGGAGGTCCAGCCGGGGTGGGGCGGCGGTGGGGTGGGCGGGGGGTGGGATAAGGCCCATCCGCCCGAGGCCACTTAAGGGCCCTCGCCCGCCTCCACGGGTATTTTACCTGTGGCAAGCGGGTGTGCCGGAGACGTGAAAGGATGCCCAGCGATAGCTGCCAGCCTTTCCGCACCCCGGGACAGGGGGGGCATGGCAGGCAGGCACAGGGTGCCCGATTGAGGGCCACCCCCGCCTCCCAACCCAACCCCAGGATCCCAGATGCCCCCCTGCCCCCAAATGACCACGCTAGCCTCACCAGGGCAAGACCGATTCCCCTGGTGAGGCAACCTTAACTTACCTTCAGTCCCGGCTCCTTGGTATCCTCCTCGGTCAGCTGGGCTGCAGTCCCAGCAGTGGCCACCGCTCCCAGTGGCGCTGCTGAGACTAAGAGCTGCTGGTCCACTGATTGGCCAGCAGCTCACAGAGGCGGGATCTCCTCCCTCAAGTGGGTGGAAGTCCCGCCTCGGGCCAATTTAAGCCTGGTGATCTGCAAAATACGGGACAGATCCCCAGACTGGGCGGAAGCAGGTTTGTCACTGACACTTACCTCGGAGTCCGGCTCCCGTCCGTCCACTGTAAAATTCCGGCCTGTGATTTGAAATGCTTATTTTTTGTGATAAACCAATTTTCAACTGTATTAATCAAACTTTACCAAGTCCATTCCTTTGTAAATATAACTTTTAAATTAAAAGTCTTGCAAAATGTCCCTTAGTGTCCTTGCGCCCTAAATATCCAGTTTAGCTTTTGGAGCCTCCCCAAAGGCCTGCAATCAAGCAGAAACTCCCAAAGCTGATTAATTCACCCTGAGAATACGGCCAGTTTCGTAGGCCAGGCCTACTTCTAGCACAGTGTTTTTAAAACTAGAATCATAGAATCATAGAAAGGTTATTGCACAAAAAGAGACCACTTGACCCATCATGTCTGTGCCGGCCAAAAAACGTTCCGCCCATTCTAATCCCACCTTCTAGCATTTGGTCCATAGCCCTGCAGGTTACGGCACTTGAGGTGCATATCCAGACTCCTTTTGAATGAGTTGAGGGTTTCTGCCTCAACTACCCTTTCAGGCAGTGAGTTCTAGAGTCTCATCATCCTCTGAGTGAAAAACCTTTCCTCATCTCCCCTTTAATTTTTCTACCAATCACTTTAAATCTACGCCCCCTCGTCACTGATCTTTCTGCTAAGGCGAAAAGACCCTTCACCTCCAGTCTATCCAGGCCCCTCAAAATTTTGGACATTTCAATCAGATCTCTCCTCAGCCTTCTCCATTCCAAGGAGAACAATCCCAGCCTATCCAATCTTTCCTCATAGCTGCATTTTTCCAGTCCTGGCAACATCCTCGTAAATCTCCTCTGTACCCTCTCCAGTGTAATTACATCCTTTCTGTAATGAGGTGACCAGAACTGCACACAGTACTCAAGTTGTGGCCTAACTAATGATTTATACAGTTCCAGCATAATCTCCCTGCTCTTATATTCTATACCTCGGCTACTGAAGGAAAGGATTCCATCTGCCTTCTTAACCACGTTATTGACCTGTCCTGCTACTTACAGCGATCTGTGGACATTCACTCCAAGGTCTGTCACTTCCTCTACACCTCTCAGTATTCTCCCATTAATTGTGCATTCCTTTGCCTTGTTTGACCTCCTCAAATGCATCACCTCACACTTCTCTGGGTTGAATTCCATTTGCCACTTTTCTGCCAGCTGACCAGTCCATCGATATCTTCCTGCAGCCTACAGCTATCTTCCTCACTATCTACCAAACGGCCAATCTTTGTGTTGTCTGCAAACTTCTTGATCATGCCCCCAACATTTATGTCCAAATCGTTAACATATACCACAAAAAGCAGGGGACCCAGTACTGAGCCCTGCGGAATGCCACTGGAAACAGCCGTCCAGTCGCAAAAACATCCGTCAACAATTACCCTTTGTTTCTTGCCACTGAGCCAATTTTTTATTCACCTTGCTGCATTTCCCTGGATCCCATGGGATTTTATTTTTTTAACCAGTCAAAAGCCTTGCTAAAATCGATGTAGACCACATCAACTGCACTACCCTCATCTATCTTCCTTGTTACTTCTTCAAAAAATTTGATCAAGTTGATCAGACAAGATCTTTGCTTAACAAATCCATGCTGACTATCCTTGATTAATCTGTGCCTTTCTAAGTGACAGTTTTTCCTGTCTCTCAGAAAACTAGGGCAAAAGATCACGGAAACATGATTTGCATTGAACAAAATTTGTGTTTGATATTCTGCGATCTGTTGCACTGGTTACACTGGTATCAGACAAATTGCACTGAAATAAATAGCGCATCCCAGAAGAAACTCCTGCTGCTGCTATTTTTATCTGTGACAGACTATTTTATTCCATTTTAGCCCATTTTGTGAATTACCTGTGGCAAAGGTTGCATTCTGGGAGCCACTCTGCAGTCCATGGATATGATGATGTCCTCACTGAAGGTTAAATAATTATGACCTATTAACTGCTAGCTTAACGAGGTGAATAACATTACCAATATGTATTTTAAAGATTGATGATGCTTGTCTATTTTTGCTAATGCTAAAAATAACATCAAGGCATACAACTCAGCAGAACCGTAATAGTCTGTCAAAGTAACGATACAAAGTGTAAGGTATTCTTTTTTTTAGAGATACAGCACTGAAACAGGCCCTTCGGCCCACCGAGTCTGTGCCGAACATCAACCACCCATTTATACTAATCCTACACTAATCCCATATTCCTACCAAACATCCCCACCTGTCCCTATATTTCCCTACCACCTACCTATACTAGTGACAATTTATAATGGCCAATTTACCTATCAACCTGCAAGTCTTTTGGCTTGTGGGAGGAAACCGGAGCACCCGGAGAAAACCCACGCAGACACAGGGAGAACTTGCAAACTCCACACAGGCAGTACCCGGAATCGAACCCGGGTCCCTGGAGCTGTGAGGCTGCGGTGCTAACCACTGCGCCACTGTGCCGCCCATGGGTTATGTGGGCAGTGATGGCTAGGCCAGCATTTGTTGCCCATCCCCAATTGCCCTTGAGAATCTGGTGGTGAGCTGCCTTCTTGAACCACTGCAGTCCATCTGGTGCGACATCCACAGTGTTGTTGGGGTGGGAGTGCCAAGATTTTGATCCAATGACAGTGAAGGAACGGCAATATATTTCCAAGTCAGGATGGTATGTGATGGTATGTGTGGAACCAGAGGAAATGGGCGAGGTACTAAAGTACTTTGCATCAGTATTCACCAAAGAGAAGGACTTGGTGGATGATGAGCCTAGGGAAGGGAGTGTAGATAGTCTCAGTCATCTCATCAAAAAGGAGGAGGTGTTGGGTGTCTTGCAAAGCATTAAGGTAGATAAGTCCCCAGGGCCTGATGGGATCTACCCCAGAATACTGAGGGAGGCAAGGGAAGAAATTGCTGGGGTCTTGACAAAAATCTTTGCATCCTCATTGGCTACAGGTGAGGTCACAGAGGACTGGAGAATAGCTAATGTTGTTCCTTTGTTTAAGAAGGGTAGCAAGGATAATCCAGGAAATTATAGGCCAGTGAGCCTTACGTCAGTGGTAGGGAAATTATTAGAGAGGATTCTTCGGGACAGGATTTACTCCCATTTGGAAACAAACGAACTTATTAGCGAGAGACAGCATGGTTTTGTGAAGGGGAGGTCGTGTCTCTCTAATTTGATTGAGTTTTTTTGAGGAAGTGACGAAGATGATTGATGAAGAAAGGGCAGTGGATGTTATCTATATGGACTTCAGTAAAGTCTTTGACAAGGTCCCTCATGGCAGACTGGTACAAAAGATGAAGTCACACGGGATCAGAGGTGAGCTGGCAAGATGGATACAGAACTGGCTCTGTCATAGAAGACAGAGGGTAGCAGTGGAATGGTGCTTTTCTGAATGGAGGGATGTGACTAGTGGTGTTCCGCAGGGATCTGTGCTGGGACCTTTGCTCTTTGTAGCATATATAAATGATTTGGAGGAAAATGTAGCTGGTCTGATTAGTAAGTTTGTGGATGACACAAAGGTTGGAGGAGTTCCGGATAGTGATGAGGATTGTCAGAGGATACAGCAGGATATAGATCGGTTGTAGACGGGCGGAGAAATGGCAGATGGAGTTTAATCCGGACAAACGTGAGGTAATGCATTTTGGAAGGTCTAATGCAGGTGGGAAGTATACAGTAAATGGCAGAACCCTTAGGAGTATTGACAGGCAGAGAGATCTGGGCGTACAGGTCCACAGGTCACTGAAAGTGACAACGCAGGTGGATAAGGTAGTCAAGAAGGCATACGGCATGCTTGCCTTCATCGGTCGGGGCATAGAGTATAAAAATTGGCAAGTCATGCTGCAGCTGTACAGAACTTTAGTTAGGCCACACTTAGAATATTGCGTGCAATTCTGGTTGCCACACTACCAGAAGGACGTGGAGGCTTCGGAGAGGGTACAGAAGAGGTTTACCAGGATGCTGCCTGGTCTGGAGCGCATTAGCTATGAGGAGAGGTTGGATAAACTCGGATTGTTTTCACTGGAACGACGGAGGTGGAGGGGCGACATGATTGAGGTTTACAAAGTTATGAGCGGCATGGACAGAGTGGATAGTCAGAAGCTTTTTCCCAGGGTGGAAGAGTCAGTTACTAGGGGACATAGGTTTAAGGTGAGAGGGGCAAAGTTTAAAGGGGATGTGCGAGGCAAGTTCTTTACACAGAGGGTGGTGAGTGCCTGGAACTTGCTGCCGGGGGAGGTGGTGGAAGCAGGTACGATAGCGACGTTTAAGAGGCATCTTGACAAATACATGAATAAGATGGGAATAGAGAGATATGGTCCCCGGAAGTGCAGAAGATTTTAGTTTAGGCAGGCATCAAGATCGGTGCAGACTTGGAAGGCCGAATGGCCTGTTCCTGTGCTGTACTGTTCTTTGTTCTTTGTTCTTTGACTTGGAGGGGAACTTGCAGGTGTTGGTGTTCGCATGCGCCTCCTGTCCTTATTCTTCTAGGTGGAAGAGGCTGCGTGCTTGGAAGGTTGCTGTCGAAGGAGGCGTGGTGAGCTGCTGCCACTGTGCATCAGTGGTGGAGGGAGTGAATGTTTCAGGTGGATGGGGTGCCTATTAAGTGGGTTGCTTTGTCCTGGATGGTATCGAGCTTCTGGAGTGTTGTTGGAGTCGCACTCATCCAAGCAAGTGGAGAATATTCCATCACACTCCTGATTTGTGCCTTGTAGATGGTGGACAGGCTTTGGGGAGTCAGGAGGTGGGTTATTCACATCAGAATTCCGATGCTCTGATCTGCTCTTGTAGTCACAATATTTATGTGGCTGGTCCAGTTCAGTTTCTGGTCAATGGATAACCCCCAATCCCCCCAGGCTGTTGACGGTGGGGGATTCAGTGATGGTAATGCCGTTGAATGTCAAGGAGAGATCTTTAGATTCTCTCTTATTGGAGATGGTCATTGCCTGGCACTTGTGTGGTGTGAATGTTACTTGCCATTTATCAGCCCTGCCTGAATGTTGTCCAGGTCTTGTTGCATATGGGCATGGACTGCTTCAGTACCGGAGGAGTTGCGAATGGTGCTGAACATCGTACATTCATCAGCAAACATCCCCACTTCTGACCTTATGGTGGACGGAAGGTTATTAATGAAGCAGCTGAAAATGGTTAGGCCTAGGACACTACCCTGAGGAACTCCTGCTGTAATGTTCTGGGGCTGAGATGATCGACCTCAAACAACTACAGCCATCTTCCTCTGTGCTAGGTATGACTCTGACCAGTGGAGATTTTTCTCTCTGATTCCCATTGACTCCAGTTTTGCTAGGCCTCTTTGATGCCATACTCAGTCAAATGCTGCCTTGATATCTAGAGCTCTTACCTCACCTCTGGAGTTCAGCTCTTTTGTCCATGTTTGGACCAAAGCTGTAATGAGGTCAGGAGCCGAGTGGCCCTGGCAGAACACAAACTGAGCATCTGTGAGCAGATTATTGCTGTTTAAGTGGTGCTTGATGGCATTGTCACCAACACCTTACATCACTTTGCTGATGACTGAGGGCAGACTGATGGGGAGGTAATTGCCTGAATTGGATTATCCGGCTTTTTGTGGTTAGGGCATTCATGGGCAATTTTCCACATTGTTGGATATATGCCAGTGTTTCATTTTTCAAATGTGCATTTTTTTATTTGTTTAGAAGAAATGACCCATTTTTCCGAAATCAGTTTTGTTACAGATTAAATGTGATACTTATGAATAACTCCGTGTGCATGATTAAAATGTAATCTCAGTGCAGTATATCTACTGAACTCTGACCATTGTTGTACACAAAGTACATTGATCATTTTGTTACGATTTTTATATGTTCATTTTGTGGTATTACATTTCACAGTTATTAGTCAAAGATCCCCAGGATTTATTTGATAGTCAAATACTCATTAGTGGTACTGGAAACCTACGTAAGTATATTGCTTACTGATTACATAACACTTATTGGTTATGCTGCAATCTCCAAAAGCACAGGAATTTGCTTGTAACTCCATCATTAATGGAAAACGTATTTAAAAAAAAGGCTCCTCTCAGATCCACATAGTGAGTGGGTTAAGTAAGCTGGAAAGCCCTGGTATGACATCTGCTTTCCCGTAATGTGGTTCCTCCTACTTTCCCACTTTTCTCCATGGTGTTTTGAGCCTCTTCTAAGACTTGAGACCCACTCACTGCCACCAAGTAGCACCCACGACTGACTCTGGACCCTCAAAATAAGTAATGGAGAAACCATGGGCAGAGGCCCTATTCAGTGGTCACAGTATAATTTCTGAATGCTGCAGCACAGAATTCCCGACCATTCAAAGAGATTCCCCTCGTAGCACATTCTGCTTTAGCCATTGTGCATACATTCACTGCAAGACTCTTTTTTATGACTTCTGAAGACTGAAGCTGCATGACATTCATGATTTTTTTAATCAACTTTATTATCAGAAAATACAATTCAAAATAAGCATGAAAACATCAGATAAATCGAGCTGTCAGATTCTTTCATGTTCACTGCTGCAAATGTTTCAATTATGCAGGTTTATATTGATGTGGTATTCTGATGGTAGCTATTGTTATTGCACTAGTATTGCTTTGCTGCTTTGTCTTTAGATAGCCTGAAGCATCATAAAACTTTTTTCTTGTCGATACGCAATCATTTAACATTGTGCGTTCTTAACGTAACCTTTTATATTTTAATCCTTTGATGTTATTGAAAGGAAGTTATACTTGTGTTCTGAATCTGTTGTGCTTCTCTTTGCAAAGTATGTCAACTCAGAGTAAGGTCATCACTTGCAACGTTGAGTCAACACACTTGCGGTAAAAGAATTGTACGTAGGCAGCTTACACTGTCGTAACTGCTGTCTGGTTTAAATGTAATTTAGCACAAAATGGCCCCAGGAAGGCAGTGATAAGTATCTTGGTTAATGTTGCAATCCTGGCGACGAACGGGATTGAACGACAGTTGCAATATATCGTCGTTCTGTGAAATCTTGCATTGTGACACAATATAACTTGAGTCAGCTCCGAGACTTCAGTTTCAATATATCATGGCTAAAGATCTGTCCCACTTTTAACTCTTGAAGAGCTGGCCCTGTGACCCCCCCAACCCCCCCCACCCCCCACCCACAGGGATACTTGTTAAGAGGTTCTTGACTTTGTCTTGTAAATACTTTTGAAGTAGCAGATTAAGTTTGTCTTCAGTTGCTATTTATTGGGACAATAACAATATATTTGTGGAACACACCAACTATTTTGTCAAAGTACTAAACACAGAAAATTGCAATCCTAATGTCACTGCATACAAGAGTCATAGACGTTCCTACCTGGTAGTTATTTATAAAAATTCTTTATAACATATTATAATATTTATTATTGTCACAAGGTGTATATTAACCTGTTCAATTCTCCCATTTAGCTAATAGTCGGGCGATGGTACAGAGGTGGAAATAAGCAGTCTTAGTGATGGCATGAGTATGAGGTCAGAAGCTCATCTCGGGGTCAAATGTGACACTAAGGTTGCAAACAGACTGGCTTAATCTCAGACTGTTGCCAGGGAGAGGAATGGAATTGGTAACGAGGGAACAGCATTTGGAGAAGGGACCGAAAACAATGAAAACAAACTATTTTTTAAGTGAATCATTCTAACTGTAACTTCATATCCACTTGCTACTTTGCAGTTTATCCTTTTTTACAACAGTTGCAATCTATCAATATAATTTAAAAATAATATGTCTGTACTTTTTGTGCAATAGAAGATGTAGGAAATTGAAGAAAGGTTTGTTTTTGGCCATTTTGTATTGATAATAAATTAGCAAAGTATAGCAAAGTGATTATTCACCGTAAAGGAATCAACTATTTTGTGACTTGCAATTCATTTTTAAACAGATCGATCATTTTTCTTATGTTTTGAAAGTGTGTGTATTTATCATTATTTGTGGGGAAGCTGAAGTAGTTAGTATTTATAAAAAGATTCTTACACAAGAAGCCGCTTGCTGTAGTTTGTTAGCTGATATAGTTGAATTGAAGCTAAAAGCATATCTCCCATATTTTAAAAAGTCAGATAAAACTACAGTACATCTGTATTTTCTACTTATTTTTACTTTTTAACTGATGCCACTTTAAACTTATATGAACAAAGAACGTTGACAAAAGAAAAATAAGCAACCAACTGGCCTGAGAAAAAGAAAGTGACTGAAAATAATGAAAAGCTGTGATAAGGTGATGTAAAGTGAGGTAATTGGAGACAATTGGTCACGTGTGTGCATAATTGTTTCACACTCATTTAGTTATTAGTTTCTCTTGGTCAGATTTTCTCTTTACTCTGTTGTACTATTAATTTTTTGTCCTTGAGGCCATCGATTCCTTTTTTTGGTTGTTACATGTCACTCTGCAAATTTCTCGTTTCAGAGGAGATCCTATAGAACACTATACTTGGAACATGCGTCTTTGACCAAGCTTTCAGTCACCTATCTTAATATCTCCTTCTTGGTGGCAACTATTGTCTGGTCACCTGCCTGTGAAACATCTTGGTATTTTTTATTAAAGATACTATATAGAGACAAAATGTTGTTATAACGTGGCTCTTATTGAAAAATTCCTATGTAATCCCTCTCCTTCTACATACCATTTTATCTTCATTTTTCTATGTCTCATTTCCAGACCATGTTTTACTTTTGTTGAAATGTTTCTATGTTGTTTAATGCTTGCTCACGTCCCCTGATGTCTCTTCAACATTACTTTTTGTCCCTAATGTTTAATCATTGCTTTTGTTGATTTCCTGTTGTCAGGTTATCAGAATGGCTCCATATCATTTTTCTTTTTTCCTTCATAGAGTCATAGAATTATACAGCACAGAAACTGGCCCTTCGGCCCATCGTGTCCATGCCAGCCATCAAGCACCTATCTATTCTAATCACTTCATTATCCTTCACTATTTTTTTTTATTAATTTCAGTTGTGGCGCAAGATTTAGCTGCTGTTTTGCAGACATTTCTGGACTATTTTGGGCTGTGTAACAGGTATATTGGGGGATAATGTACCTGTTCCACACCTTAAAATTGTCCAGAAATGTACCGCATCAAGAGCCAGAAACAGAGAATTGACTACAATCAGCAGAAGAAGGAATCCAGTTAACATGAAAAGATTTAGACAGTCATAGTTTCATTTAATGACAAAATGTAACAAATATAACCATCACTAGTTCATAAGGAGTTAACTGTTAGCCTCTTACTTATAAATATCCATCCCATGACACATACATTGTCATAATGACTGAGAATCCGTTGCCATGTGGGACATAAAGGTCATATCAGCCATTGTAAGTAATTAGTCACATTAGGCCAAATAAAATAAATACTTGCTCATTACCACCCACAGTCATGGAAAATCTTTATCAAAATATACTACAGTCATTCAGAGATACTATAGGATACCCTAATGCTGAATGTACTGTCAGAGGCTGTAAGTAATAAAATATACAATATGCTATCCTAGTCTTTTAGCCTATTGGATTTTGTTAATTTTTGGAACAAACCTAAAACAAATTGAAAATATTACTGCACTTAACTGTGCTATTGGACTTTAATATACTTTTACAAGAGCACTTTCAAATCCTGTGGGATTGTTTTATAATGGGGGAATCTGCCATTTTCAGATTTTATATTAGTCTTTGCCTTCAAAATATTCTGTTTCACTGGAAATATACCAGAAATGGTCCATTTGCCATAACATTAAATGTACTTCTGCATTTATGTCTAATAAATTGATGATTAACAGACTGTTTTATGTGACTTTATTGAGTCATTGTGGGACTAATAGCAAACTATTCCAGGTCTGCCAAAAATGTCTCTTTCTTTTATTGTGCTTTTAAGTATAACACAACATGATCATGTTAGTCATTCAGGATTACACTTTAACATTTGCATCAATTTGATGCAGTGATAGTTCATCTGTAATTATTTTGCAAAAACAAAGGACTGCACCATTTAAAGCTAGCCAGCTTTGCATATCTTTGAGTGAACTTTATAACTAGTCGGGATCCTTTTGATCTGTGAATTCAATCTTTCAAAAAAGTCTGATCAATACTAGCATGGTTTGTTGTACAATATCTACTGGTGTTAAAAAGTGCACCATTCAGATCTAAAGGCACCTAAACTTATATCACATTCTCCTAGTTGGAGAATTATATTACTGAACGAGGATCTAAAAAGGCTTCAGAAACCTTCAAAATCAGCTAGATTCATATAGACTAAAAACAAAACCTTTTAGCAGTTTGCATTTTAAGAATAAATATTATTGTTGGCATCAATATAGTTCATATAGTTTACTTTATTGATACATGAATGTGGGAGGTATTTTTTCCATTGAGCCTATACTTTCGCTGTGAAGGCGATGAATATTGCAACATCAAAAGAGAGAATTAGCAGCAAAGCAAAAGGTAAGCCATAATATGAAATGGTAGGCTTTTAATGATGAATCTCTCCCTCTCTTTGAATCATGTTATAAATAAAGTAGATCCTAATATCAGCAGGGTAATTTTCCTCATTAGCTTGGGAGCCATGGCAATGTGATTTATATCCAAGGTTTTCCTACATCTAATACAAAAATCAAACTATATTGACATTTTTAATTTATTTTAATTTATTTAGAGAATAATGCAAATGAAAACATTGTTCCTGCATATTTCTCATATTGTTTGACAATATTTAGAAAATCATTTTTGAAGAGAAAACTTCTGGACATTGTAAATACTGTCTGATATGAATGTCTTGCAATCAAAATGCATGAAACTTAATTATTTCCTGACAAGATACCCAGTGCATCCTAACACATGCAAGTGGGGAAGGATTAAAGTTTATTGAGGAAGAATTTTCATTTTCACCAATATTCCTAGATATTTAATAAATATAGACTTTACATCTAATAGTTAATAAGAACATGGACTGTTCCATGGCAGTAAGGGTCAGGAAAATTGCTCTCCATGCTTGTTGTGTTTTGTTAACCTATAGCAGCTCTTTATTATGGTATTATTTCAAAATAATGATACAGAGAAGCTGAATAAAGAAAGTTCTTGTTCCCCAAAGATTAAGACAGCACCACACAAATCTGAAGACAGACTAGGATCAGCTGGTTTTCTCAATATGTTTTCTGTGCAGGGCTGCAAGCTGAAATGGTGTGACTTGAAACCATTACACTTTGTGATGCTGTGGCTGTTAACCTTTGACATGTAAACTAACCACGGAGCTCTGGCAGGGGGACACTACTGTCCAGTCTCTGATAACCTTAGTGACATAATTCAGATGGAGTGACCCTGCCTGCTGCAGCTCACTGATAACAGTAACAGACCTGTAAATAATTTCTGCATGATCGAGTATAGATAGAGCCAGACAGACCCTTTCTACACTGACACGTAGGATCAGTATGTGAGAAAAATCTGTTCCAATTACTTGACACTCCTTTGGAAAAACTGATGGTTCCTTGTCAATTACTTTATAAGCAGTACAGTTATTAAGTTTTGCTTTTAATTTGCTGTAAAGATTAATTATTTTTCTCAACTTCTCTTTAAAACCTTGCTAAATCATGATATTTTGCAAAATATGCTTCTGGGTTACATTTATATTGAATTAAAACAAAATTGTTATGTATTGAAAACTGTCCCCTTTTGTTCACTTTTGAAATGCTATTACACATACGTAAATGTTTTTTGAAATGTATTCTTTAATCATTTAATAGGATGCCTTTAAACAGCTAGTTTAACAGAATGTAATTCAATTCCAAAAGCAAACCTTGGAAGAGGTTTAAGAGATTTTTCAGTGATTATCCGTATTTTGAATTTCCACAAATATGGGGCTAAAGGTATTTAAAGGCACCACACTGATTAACTGCTTTTATTATTTATGCAGGATTTTGTTTCAAACATCAAACAAAAATAGAAACTGTAAAAGAAACTTGTAGTGATGACCAAGTATCAGTGCAGATTTTTATAAGAAACTGACTGAAATAATGGACTTATCTTTGAAAAGGAAAGCACCTTATGGTGAAGCTACACCACACATTCTGTAGCCCTGATAATAGTTTGAGCATCACAAAAATTAAAATTACAAAATGAGCCATCATAAATATATGATAGTCAGTAATAAATCCAGTAAGGGATTCAGGAGAAACTTCTTTACTTAGACGGTGGTGATAATGTGAAACTTGCTGCCATGTGGAGCAATTGAGACAAATAACATAGATGCATTTAAGGTGAAGGCAGATCAGTACATGACAGAGAAAAGAATAGAAGGATATGCAGATAGGATTCAATGAAGTAGGGTGGGAGAAGGCGCGTGTCTGTTTCTGTGCTGTAAATTCTATGTAATTGCTGTCAAATCAACATCAGTTCATCATTTTTACTGTTGGTTGTGAGACCATCTTGAGGAAGGAATTACACACAAATTTACAGCAACTTTAGTACAACCGGAACAATAATTATTTTGAGTATTTTAATTATTTTGAAAGGGTCGTCTTTTCTAACATTAACAATTTCCCAGGTGCCAAATAGAATGGTGGCTCCAAGAGAGTGCTGCAGGCGAGCTCCGTAACTCCAGTTTTGTTCATTAAAACCAATCTCCAAATCATGCTGGTGCAACACCGAGAAGTGCTGAGTAACCAACTATAAAAAACACAGAAAAATTACACTGAAATTTGTATCATCAGTCTATGTACAAGCAAATTATTTATTTTGCTCAGAAAAAGCAAATATAAGTGTCTACTGATTTTATAGTGTAAGATATATTTTGCAGTGATTTGATATAGTTTTTCTACAGATATTTTGTAAGATTCTAAGTTGATAAATTTAGTTTAAGGATTTAATACCAGAATAATATTTCCTTATACAGAAATGCTTTTACTTAAATATCATTTACTATGATGACAGTTTAGTAAAAATAATTTTACACTAATTTTACACAGCAAGGAAAATATATCCCAAATTGTGCATTGTATTTGGGGTCAGAGGTGAGGTAATGATTCTCATGTTAGATTGCAACACAGTTCTGTCTATCTTCTAAGCTTTAAAAGAAGCTTAAGATGTGCTTTTTTCCAGTCTAATAAGAATGTTGCAAAACATTTAATAATGAGAAAAACTATTTTTTAAGTTGCAGCACAAGCATTTTAAAAACCTAACAGTAGGAAGGCAATGAATACAATTGTAATGGATACCTTTCAAAATCAAGAAACTGAAATGTGTTTAATCATTGTAAAGCAGAAACGATCTTATGCTACCAAAAAATATTTCTTCAATATTGTCTTTAGAAACTTTTAGCATTTCATTACATACCTGAAATGCATCAGAAAAGAATGGACTTGCAATCTTGCTAGAAACAGCAAAAACAGGAAGATACTGCTGTGTTTACAATATTATGGCAGCAGATTGATGAGAGGAATTCATCTCCTAGAATTAGCAGAATAAAAATTATGTCAAAAAAAATGATAAATCTGTATAGACTAAGGTATAAATGTGGTCAATATCCATTGCGCAGAAACTTCTGACTATGTTAATATAACACATCGTATTTGTGCAAGAGTGGTTCACTTTGGCCCTGAAGTTACACCAAGGGACACTAACATACGAATGTTTAGCATATTTGTCTGAAATTCCTCTCTCCACCATTTTAGTAGAAGTACTAACCTCTTTATTTCAAACAAGTTAGCACCTGCTTAAGCTGTAATACTTCATTAAAATAAATAGTATACCTGCGCTAAATTAGAGAAGAGAAACATTTCAAATGAATACTCTAGTATCTACAGTGTTATTTTAGGCCCCTTGTAATTTACTATTGTCAGGAACTTTCTTGGACTTGTCCCACTCTACTGCTGTAACTTCAGTGGAAACACCATCTCCAGGCATATGTTGCAAACGTTCTCATTCTAAATTTCATTTTATTCAGAATTAATTCAAAAGTGACAGGTTTACATCTCAGATTGGTTATTTTAACACAAGTAGTCCTGAAGATTCTTTTTTCAAATTATAAAGTTCTACTTTTCTCATTATATTGTTTTTGTTATTGATTTTGACTTTGTGTTTTGCCAAATTCCTATGTTGGTTGGATATCATTTCGCCCCTCATGGGGAGAGAATGCTTTAAAGACACCTGTATTACTCTGGAAAGGAATGCGTTCCTATTTTATGGTCACACTATTCAATTACATACAAGTGTGGTTTACCATCTCTGTGATTGGGAAGTTCTGAATTGTGAAGCCTTTCTACATTATTCTGACGAATCATGGTTCTACAACTCATTGAGTGTTATTTTTCTTTTAACTGAGAAAACTTTAATGTAGTTTCATCCTTCTTTGCAGTTGCCTTTCTCATTGTGGCCAGATTGTTGTTGAGTCCTTCTCTCTTTCTCTTGGCATGGATGTGAGTACCAACTCTCTTTTGACTAATCTGAGTTCACGCTTGTCTTTAGAGACCTTTACAAGTTCAATTGCATGCCTTTCATAGGGTGAAAAGCCACAGATCAGTGAAAAGAGCAAACCTATAGTGACTATTAAAGCTTTAATCGGCCAGGTTTCTACCAGAATTTTACCAACATTTCTCAAATTGTGATGATGATGGATATTCTTGTGTCAGACCAAGAGGCAGAATGAACACATTTGAAATCTAGAAAGGCCCCAGACGGTCAAGGACACTTCCGTCCCTTTGTTAAAATCATCATGTGTAGTGCCTTATAACTTTCCACCAAACATTGGTTCTTGTATTATTCATTTATTTCCGAACTGAAGCACAGCTTGCAGCTCAGAGGAAGTCATTTGTCTGTCTTGAAAATATCCTCTCACTCCTCTGCACACCCTGTGTCACAAATGGGTCCATCAAACCCTTTCAAGCACACTAACTGACATTAAGATGGAACTGCATCTTAACAAAGTCTATCAACGTAAACCAAAAAAAAATGACATTACATAGATAAGTGTGGTATTGGGGTCAGGCAAGTTTGCCTGCACATGTGTGCTGCTATTGCTGTTGGATAAAGGATTGCCTGACCACATCCTGATACTACTAACCCATTTTCTTGCTTAAGATTTCCTGTTGTGTTGCGACCAGTCCAGGACACCTGTGTTAAAGTCCTGTAATGCATCAGTTGAATTTGCATGACATGTTGAAGATCACTATGTAAACAAACGCCCTGTTTAAAGCCAAGAAAAACAACACACGTCTGTGTAGATGTGGAGTGATACAAGAATCCCAATTTGGTATCTTGGCCAGCTTATAGTGGGGGCCCCATTAAGGAAATGGCTTGCTTTTTTAACAATTAATTTTATTTAAAATAGGCAATTTACAGGTCTGAAATAAATTAAACCATTAAAGAATATTGTTTGAGCCTCAGGACTAATGTGCTTCTTTATAAAGTATAA
Source organism: Heterodontus francisci (assembly GCF_036365525.1). Classification (NCBI taxonomy): domain Eukaryota; kingdom Metazoa; phylum Chordata; class Chondrichthyes; order Heterodontiformes; family Heterodontidae; genus Heterodontus; species Heterodontus francisci. Next base: position 20,068,368 of record NC_090387.1, on the reverse strand, counting down.
AAGGCAGATTTTCAGTGGAAATAATATTGTGATCTCAAATTGTGACACACAGTAGTGTTTTCACTCAATCTATACTGACTATACTTTCACATTAAACTGATGAATCCATTCAATACTTAATAAATAAATATTTGCATTAAAGTACTGGAAAAAGTTTCACAATCAAAACTATTACGAAGCTACATGTATAACACTTATATTTGATAATGTTCCACTTTTTAATCAAAACTCTCAGATTACCAGGTGATTCTTGCTAGATTTGTGATCATAATGAAGTCAGTCATAAACTCCACAGGACCCCACCACCGAACTCTCCCTTCTCCCAAAGTTCTCAGCTGGCTGCCTATTCTCAATCCTCCTCTCATGTCTTGCCATATTAAGTCTGATCATCTCAGTTTTGATCTTTTACTGAGATGCAAATGTTTAATGTTGTGTTTTCCCAGAAATAGCTGTAACATCAAAAGTGCCCGTCGAGATGATGAGTACTTGGAAATTCTAGACACAACATTCTTTTGGTTTCCAGGGTTGTTTGTTGCATTTTCCGGTAAAATAAGCACAGTTAAGGTGATCTGATGGTACTCGAATGCACTGTGCCAGATAACGATGGATTTATGCCCACAATATGCCCTCATGGCAAATTTTCAATATTAGTTATGACATTAGAGTAAGGATTTCGGTAGAAAATAGGCTCTTTTCCAAAAATAGTGAAGGAAAATGGGATAATCAGCCAAAGAACATCAATGATAAAGATCAGGGGATAGGTCCCTACTCTCCGAGACAAGGGGTTGGAATGTGGCTTGAAGGCACATTACAGAGATAGGAAGAAAATTAAGACAGGAGCTGAATAATTTATTTTTAAAGTTTTTGTATTCATCTGTGTCCTCAGTATCATTCAACAAAGAAAAAGTGAGCTGGCAAGGCTCAAACCAATGGATATGTCTCCATGCTAATCTGTGCACAGCCTTACCTACAACTCACAAAAAAATAATGGTTACTAATTGATCCGTATTGGTTAAATCAGAAAATAAAGCCAGTGCTATTTGTGTCCATGATTTCTGTAGATTATGGAGGGAAGACAGAAGAGATTATAAAGACCATTCTATTTGGAACATACAGCTTTTACCATGGGTCCTGCTCACCAATCATTAAAATCTATTCACTCTTCCTACTGAAAAAACGAATACAGCTAAGCTTTACTGAACAGTTAATTTCTCAATGCATATAAACATAAATTGATGGTTTCCAATTGCCATCCTGTATACATTTTGAAGTAAGAGAATGGGTTATCAAGTGGACACAACAGTCACTGGGGTCGTTTTAACTTTTGGGGGACCGGCTGGTACAGTGATCCTCTGCAAATCGACCTCAGTGATTTTGAGGCCTGTGCCACAATAGGAATTTTGGCAGGCTGGGTTTCTGCTGTTGACAGCTGCAGGTTGGTGTTCGGAGAGGGGGGTGAGGTGAGGTTGAGAGGGCAGAGGGGAGCAGTTGTGCCCAGGACTGACCTCCTTCTCCTCCAAGTCCCGCCCAAATAATTCCAAACTCACATTTTCAGAGCACCGCGCACACTTCAATTAGATAGATCCAAAAATGGCATTTGGATTCCTATATCAAAGAAAGAAAATAATAACTTGCATTTATAAAGCACATTTCATGACCTCAGGATGTCCCAATGTGCTTTACAGCCGCCGAAGAGTTTTTGGAGTGCAGTCAATGCTGTAATGTATCCCTATGTTTGTCATAGGACACTTTGTGAAAGTCACAGGTGTCAATAGTCTAGGTTAATGGGGGTAAGAATTCATTTTTAGGCCTTAAACATCCAGCTAACATTGAATTTACCAAGTGAATAGTGGCCTTGCCAATATTAAAAATAAATATGGGTGTGTGTTTTAACAAGACTTTGAAAACCTTCCGAACTAAACCAATCTGAAACATTTTCAGTCATAATTTTGATTAGTTTCACATAAATGTTTGATATCATTTACAGTCCAATCAATTCACAACTGTCTTCTGCATCATACCTAGTCACTGGAATAAATTAATTTGTCAGTCTTCATTAAATTGTTAACGTCCTACTGATGTCACAGTGTGTATGAGAATTTTTTTGCTCCAAAATATACACATCGTGAAGGTGTTGGAGGTCCTGATGTTGGGCCAGAAAGGCGAGGGGAACCCCGCCTTGGCCATTCTGAGGGACCCCCGGATGCATTATATGGTGCTCAGGCAGTTAACTGCCCAGCGCTGGGTTCCCCCTCCCTTTAAGGGCAGGATCCAATCTCCAAGAAAAGATGGCCGATCAGAGGCCTGGAAGCTCAACAATCTCAGTAGTGCCACTGCGAACAATGGCCACTAGAGTGCTCGCCCGCACCAGGCCCCGATGAGAGGTTGGGGTTGGATGGTTGTTGAGGGCAGGGGGGTGGGTGTTGGCACAGAGGCAGCCTTTGCTGTTGGAAGCCCTCCATGGGTCACAGATTGCTCAGGTCCCCATCTGCTAGGACTCCCACCAGCCATTGGTAAAATACAAGAAGTGGCAAGAAGAAGCACTTAAGTCGCCATTAATTAGCCACCTAAGTGCCTCAATTGGCCTCTGGGGAGGAAGGCTGTCTTCAGCCTTTCCTGCCCTGGACTAAATTGAGAGGTGCCAGGAAAGTGACGGGCACTCCACCCTCCACCTTCCCTTGCTATTTTATGGGCCCCCACACTATCCTGCCTGTCCCTAGGGGGCTGATAAAATTCAGCTTATTGCCTTCTGATCAGTAATGCAAGGAAAAGAATGGTGCAAATAGTTTCAATATTAAAAGAGCATTGATATAAAAACAAAAAATTGCTGCAAGCACATGGAACTTCAGTCAGCATCGGAGAAACAAAACACCATGTTCTGATGCACATTCTTCATTCACTGAAATGTTTGCTGTTTTTCTCTGGTTGGCCTACATTTGCAGCATTTTCTGTTTGTTTTAAATTTACCATGTTCCCAGTTTTTCCTTTTACGTGCAGATAATTTCAGCTCCTTTTCTCTTGTCTTAGCGGTGAGTTTGGAAAGACCATTCTTCCAAACACAGCCTCACATCCTTTTTCTGAAGCCAGATTTCAAGGCCTGTGACTTCCTGACAATCATGGGGGTGAACTTTGACATTGACAGTGGCGCACAATGGGCACAATCCACAGCCTGTTTTACACCTCGCCTGATTTTCTTCTCCATTGAAGTGTGAATGAGACTGGCCACGTGCTATCTCCCATTTTATGCTCCAGAGCCGAACTTAAATTTCATCTCCTTGGCTTTACAAGGTTGGCAGGGATAGGAAAGAGGAGTCAGCAATCTGTACTGCTGCAGATTACAGACTGACATTCTGCAGGGGTTCCACCCTAGGCTCTTCCACAGTAATTTGGGCACAAGACTAACGGAATCTTCCAGGAATTGATAAGAGTTACAGACCAGGAGAATGAAAGCCCTGTGGAATCTCAGCCACCGCACCCACCACAATGCAGTTTATAGATCTGCAGTTTGGATTTGAAGTTCCAGATGATGGGATTTCACTATTCGGTTCTTACTATTGTGTGCAGGGTCACTTATATGACTCAATATTTACACTCCTACCTTGCTGCGATTCCAAAGTTGGCATGTGGATGCACCCGTGATTCATGGAAAGTAAATAAAACTTGACTTTCTTAAAAGGAATTAACTGACTTAGAAGCATGTTGAAATACGCCCTTGATCCAACAACTGAAATTCGTGCAAAAATGCAAGTAGGGTAAAAAGACCGATACTTTTCGTTGTGTTTTATAACTAATTTTCACAAAATAAAGTAGTAACAAAGTTCAAAGATGTGTATCTTAATCTTTAGTATGTAATATTTAATCAAATTCAATATTAAGATGGAGTTCTCACCTAGTGGTTTATCCTTAGGAGATGAAATCACACTGTGCGATCATAATAACTAACAGGTTAACCCTAATAATAACAAACAAATTAACACAGTTATCTGAGATTCCTTTATCCACTATTTTGACAAAGGTACTAAACCATTTATTCAAATAGTGAATAGAGGAATTTCATGCAAACTTTTTTTCTGGTTACTAATATACCACAAATTATTTCAATCCTTGGAGTTTTAAAAGTAACCTTTTTGTTAAATGCCCATTGCTACCAATCATCCATGGAATCGTCCTGTGTAGGGATTGTTAGAGATGGCAAAATTGAACAAATAATGCCACAAAGGATCAACAGAATAAAGAGATTTGTGAAACAACAAAACACTGCGTATGATTTCTCTGGCATATTCAGTACACTGCCAAAATGTAACAACCTATTTAAAATTGAACCCTGTTCAAATTCTATACATGGATAATAACGAATAATTGACCATTAGTAAACCAGGTTTAATACTAAATTAGGTAATATGGCATGTCATTCCTGGCTTCTACTTCTGTATACACTGTTTCCAGCAGGGTAAATGAAGTGATGTGAGGCAGTGATTAGAATGTTGTTGAAATGTTGTATTGCAGCAGGAAGTTATAAAAGCTTGCACGATTTAACCACTAAGTATAAAGTGGACTTCACCACTGATATAAAATTGTGGCCACAATGACACAGCATGTCTAATGGAGTTGGTAAATAGGCATCACCACAGTGAGTCATGAACCAGCTGTGTATTATTGCTTATTTACTTCATCCGTGTACATCCAGTGACCCCTTTGATGTTTGCGGATCAGAATACTGTCCAAATATAGATATTTTACAAAAATTTGTGGCGTTTTCCTGTTTTGTCAGCCTGACTCATTTCTATGCACTGCATTATCCTAAAAGAATACTTTATTGCCTATTTGTTGTACTTAAAGGAGTACCGTCTTCATGAAAAATTGTTCGGCAAACCTTTCTTTTCATTCGGGAAGGAGAAAGGCCCTGGCATCATTTATTGTGGGTGCACTCTTGTCCCTTAGTCAGCAGGTTGTGAATTCAGGTCCCACTCCAGAAACCTGAGCTCAAAATCTAGGCTGGCCGTTCAGTGAAGGGAATGCTGCACAGTTGGAGGGACTGTCTTTCAGATGAGACGTTAAACTGAGGCCCCGATGTAAAAGATCTCATGACACTATTTTGAAGAAGAGTCGGGGAGTTCTCCTCAGTGTCCCTCAATCATCACACTTAAGCAGTCATCACCACAATACTATCTGTGGGAGCTTGCCATGTGCAAATTAACTGCTGTGTTTCATACATTACAGCAGTGACTACAATTCATAAAGTACTTGATTGGCTGTAAAGAACTTTGGGATGTCCTGAGGTCACCATATAAATGCCAATCTTTCTTATTATGTGCATTGAGGTGAGCTGTGCTGCCATCTGTAGACAGATTAATAAGGTTTTTAGAGGAACCTTTAATTGTCATATGATTTTTTGAAAGTTAAGGAAGTTTTTCTTTTCTTGTAATTCTGTCTCTTCCTTTCCTTGTAGTGTCCCTGGGTCATGCACTATAACCTCAGCAGGGAGGTAATGCAGGAAACTTTTATAAGTGGCCACTGGAGGGGAAGATCTCGTCTGTGTAGTGAAATCATAAATTCGTTTGTAAAGAACCCTTTCATAATTTTGCCACACGTAGTGAATGGAGAAATCTTCCCTCTGGGAGAAGGGCCAGAATACTATTTCTTGGCTATCCATTCAATTTAACCTCCCTCTGGTGAGACAGCTGGGCTGGGATTTTTTGCTGGCGACAGGGGTCTCGACATCTGGAAAAAGCAACGCTGAGAACTTCGGGTCGCCTCTTCTGTGGAAGGCCCACTGAATCTAGTGCCAATTAGGCACTTAATTGACAGCAGCGGGTCTTCCACCGGATCAAGGATCCCAGCGACAGAAGTCCTACCCTTGGAAAGCTGCCAGCTATTCAGAAGCCTGCAGCTCTTTCACTGAGCAGCACCACCGCAGAGGTGATGGCTCCTGCCAGTGGAGCACCCACTCAAGGCCCAGGGGTATCACTGGACTCAGGTAGGTCAATGCAGCAGGGGTCTCACGGAGTGGGGTTCGTAGGGGACAGGGATGTAGGGAGGTCAGTAGCAAGGGCTGGGGGGTGGCTCTCAGCGGGAACCCCCTCCCCCCCACTTCCCGATGCCAGGTCCCTCGTTCAAGCACTAAGTGCTTTATAATGAGGGACCAACACCTGCACGGTTTTTCATGCCATGCTTCCCGTGCGGTGACCGAGCTCCCCACTGCACGGCTAATTGCAGCGGTGGCGGAATAAGGTCCTTAATTGGGCATTACTTGCCTTAATAACAGAAATCACCATTAACATCATAAACAGTGGGCCAGAATTTGCTGTTAAAATACTGGTGAGGCTGATGGCACTCGCCATTAATTATGAGTAAATATTACAGTCAAATGTGAATATCAAATAGTTGTACCATTCTGTCGTTAGCTTCACGGAAATGGAATCTCACCCTTAGCTTCCCCCATTTTTTTTTAGGAATTTGCTATATTTGCATCTACCTTATGCAAGGAACCATTTTCCAACTCTGAGCCTGTGGTGCATCACAGCCATGCTCAATCCTGTTCTCAAGTACCATCATTCATATGCACTTTCCCAGAAGATTTACTGAATGGCCATCAGGTTGTAGAAGCAATGAGGCCATTTGTAGCCCCTGACACATCTCCATGCCAGAGCGGTATTAAGTCAGTGTAAACTGAGGGTTAAACTTAGAATTACATAGATTTCACTGCACAAAAACAGCCTGCTCGGCCCAATAGATCCATGTTGGTGTTCCACACAAACCTCTTCTCATCTTACTTCATCCCACCACATTAACATACCCCTCTGTTCCTTTTCCACTCACATACTTATCTAGTCTTGTCTTAGATGCATCTACACTAATTACCTCAACCATTCCAAGTGGTAACAAGTTCCACTTTCTTATCACACTCTGAGTAAAGGCATTTCTCCTGAATTCCTTCTTGGATTTATTAGTAACTATCGTATATTTATGGGCCCAAGTTTCGGACTCCCTGCAAATAGAATAATCTTCACTATGTCTTTCAAACCCTACATAATTTTAAAGACCTAATCAAGTCACCTCTCAATTTCTCTTTTCTAGAAAAAAGAGCCTCAGGCTGTCAGTCTTTCCTTTTAGTTGTACCCTCTCAGATCTGGTTTCATCCTCGCTGCTCTATATACTTCCACACTGAGCTTTGCACTTACCAATTGAACCATTAGGGAGCACATTTGAACAACACTGAATGGAAACTGTATCATTGCTAATGATAAAAGTTCAGTTTTTGCAGTTTATATTGTATGGATCTCAGAACATCTAACTTTTTTTTTACTGTTTTGCACTGTATTTCAGTTATTCCTTATTTGTATTCATAATCACCCATTTTTTGCATGTATTCCTGATGGGTACCATTTGATGCAGTTAAGAAAAGAGGGAAAATCAGAAACAGTCCATTCCAGGATGGCCTAGTGTCCAGATTGAGATTGGCAGTCGCAGTTCTCCAGTTGCCTACCTTCTCTGTCGCCAGGTAAGTAGTGCATGACAATGAAAATGCCTTTTTTTAATCAGTATTATTGTAGCCAAAATAATCAATTGTAAGAAAGCAAAATAATGTAGTCATTAAATAGAGCTTTGCAGACCACTGGTTAGGAGGCCGTAGACCTGGAAAAACCCAGCAGCGACCCAGTTTCTCCCCAATTTGGCATTGGAATGTTGATAACAAGCATGAGATATCCTGGTCCGATTCAGTGTGATTTCCCTTCATATTATGCCTGAACAATAGGTGAAATTAGATTGAATTTTTCCGCCTTGACTCATGATACAAATCAGGCTTTTTCACAACACTAGGTCTAGGGCTCCCCTCTCGGCCTTTTCCTGGTTTGGCCGCAACAGGGTTTAACTTTTAAAACACTGTTTTTAGCTTCCCCTCAGTGAGTCCTTGCTCACTGCTCTCTAATTGTAAATGCAAAGAAATCAACCAGACAGGTTTTCTCAGATTTAAACAGGAAAGGTGTAAGTTTATTAACCTCAAAACTCTAATTCAGTTAAAATTACTAAAAATACGTGACGTGACCATGCTAGCATGCATATGCGATAAACACACAGGCAAATAGAGGCAGAGGAGGAGGAAGGATTAAAAGGGGGAAGGTTTGAAGTTGTAAATAGAAATTCAGTTACTGGTTTTGAGTTGGATGTAAAGTCTTTGATTGAAGTTAAGTCTTGCAGTTCTCGTTGGGGCCCAGTGCACACTTTCACTTGGTTAGCTGGTACCAGAAGGCTACAGGAGTCTTCTCTCTTGAGGCTTGAGTTACTTCCATGCGTCCCTGGAACTTTGTCTGTGAGAGAGAGGGAGAAAGAGAGAGAGAGGTGCTCTCTTCTTGAAGTTCACTTGCAGTCTCTTCCAAAACTGTTCTGTGTCAGGCACAATTCAAAAAAACCCAGGTTGGCCAGCAGGTTAGTCATGTGACTATCTCTTTGTTTGCAGCAACCTCGCCTGCGAGATTTGTGGATTCCTTCAGGCTTACCAGACACTTTCAGTGGGTGGGGAGGGGGTGGGTGTAATGCTGGCTCAATGACTCTCAATTTCTCTTGATCATCACTATTGACAAAACCCATCTAGCTAATTGAATCAGGGAATACTCCCATTGTCTCTCCATGCCACTGTCCTTTAGAATGCAAATGTGCAGCCATGTTTTCAGCCACTGTTCTGTGGACGTTTTAAACAAGTTATTTCAATGTCCAGTAACAGTTCAAAAATAATGTTTCCTATGATGAAATTAACATGTCTCACTTTGACAGGTGTGGTTTCCGTCATACCTCCACATCCAGCAGAATGAAATGCGACATTAGGACATCATTTCATTATAAAAAGGGAAACAAGAGAAAGTACAGAAAAACACACATGCATTCCTCTTATTCATTCACATTCATTCAGAAATCTTAAAAATTGTTACAGTCTGTCTTTCCTTTGCAGCAGTGCTACTTTAAACTGCCCCTTTTCTTGAGGTGGGTCTGAGATAGTTATGCACTGCCCAAAGTGGTTTGAAGTTTCTTCATTATCAGTCTGCAATACTGTGGGAAGGGGCATCCGAATAAACATGACTGTCTAGAGTGCCTTTGTTCCTGTTGAGGTCTGCAGGGGGAGGTTTAGGTTTAATTAGCCCTGGTTTGGGGTTCTGCTCATGAGTGTCGGCAGTGGGTGGATCCACTCTGATCTCTCTTTCAGTGTTCAGATGAGTCATGCAAGGGCTTTTCACTTTAGGGTCTGGTTGGTTCCCTTTTCTCCTAACTGTGGGGGAGGATTCTTTGCTAATCTCCCCTTTGTTCTCTGGGACACTCCTGCTTGTAGGTATTTGTCCAGATTCTACTGCACTCCCCTGTGGCACTTCAACTAGGTGAGGCATCACCCTCACAGTTTCTCTGCACTCTTGAAGACTTTCTTTGTCTCTGCAGGTTTCTATAAATGCTATTAGCAACTCTGGTGGTGTGCTTCTAGTGTCTGCATTTACATAGGAGGATGTGGGGTCTAACTTTTCCAAAATTTGGGGGTTGGCTAACCAGACAGTAGGAGTTTCCATTTGGGAATCTTCTCAGATCTCCTTTAACTGTCCTCTTTGTCCCTGTTTCCCCTTTCCTCTCTAACTTCTTGCCAACCCTGTGCCTGTCTTTCCCCTTTTGTTCTCGGCAGTGGTCCCTTACAATTCACCAGCCCACTGCTGGATGGTCCTCCAAATGCCGGTACAGGACTTAGGGGTGCAGATTTCACTGTAGATTGGGGTTTCCTCTCAACCTGGCATGTCTGGCAACTCCTGCAGTACTCCACCACATCTTTGCAAAGTTTTGGCCAGTCAAACTGCTGTCTTATGCGGGCTTTGGTTTCTCGTTTACCGAAATGTACAGTCATTGTAATCTCATGGACCATTCTTAATATTTCTCTCCAGTACCTCTGTGGCACCACTAACTGGTGAACCACTGTCCACGCTTTGCTCTCAGGTCTGTGAGGAGAACTCCATTTCTCAGTACCTCATTCTTTAAATAGTTGCAATCAAGGGCTCCCTCTATTTCACTTTCAGACTGGGCAGCCTGTGTTAACTCTCTCAATAATGGGTCGGCTCGCTGAGCCTCAGCTAGGGAAGATCCATTTAATACATTCTCTTGGTCCTCTAACTTTCCGAAGAAAATCTCAGACAGACAGGCCTCATAGTCATCTGCCTGCAGTGCCAATTCAGTTTCCGAGATTTCTTTGTCACCAAGATAGAGACCATCCGATCAGCTGCTTCTGCCACTTCCCAGCTCACCATCCCACTTGCATAGCCTCTCCCCAACCTAGCCCTGAACTTGTACCTTTCTTCAGTTTCTCTCCTATCTCCCCTCATGCCCTCTCCGAGCTCATCTTTCATGAGACCCTCTCTTGCTCTCACAACCCTATTCCCAATAAACAGCTGACCACCCAACTTCCCCACCTAGTCTGCATGTTAGCTGACACTATTAATGGTTCTCTCCCTTCATGTGTTCTCCCTCTCTCCTTTAAATCTGCCATCATCACTCTTGTCAAAAAAAAACAAAGTTACAAACAACATCCTACGTGACTGTAACGAAGGCAAACTATTTCTCCTCATCCTTCTCAACCTGTCTGAAGCCTTTGACACAGTTGGTCACACCATCCTCCTCCAATGCCTTTCCACCGTACTCCTGCTGGGTGGGACTGCACTCACCTAGTTCCATACTTATCCATCGAATCACAGTGAGAAAATCACCTTCAATGGCTTCTCTTCCCATTCCCGCACCGTTAACTCTGGTGTCCCTCAAGTATCTATTCTTGGCCCCCTCCTATTTCTCATCACCATACTGCACTTCAGCGACATCATCCGAAAACATGTAAGTTTCCACAAGTATGCTGACGACACTCAGCTTTACCTCACCAACACCTCTCTCGAGTCCTCCACTGTATCACACTGCAAATCTGACATCCAGTCGACTTGATGAGCAGAAATTTCCTCCAATTATATATTGGGAAGACTGAAGTCATTGTCATCAGTCCCCATCAGAAACTCCATCCCAATCCTTGGCAACTGTCTGAGGCTGAACCAGAGTGTTCACAACTTCTGCGTCACATTTGACCCCAAGATGAGCTTTCAGCCATATAGCCGCACCATCTCTAAGACCACCTATTTCCACCTCTGTAACATTGCCCATCTCCACCCCTGCCTCAGCTCTTCTGCTGCTGAAACGTTCATCCATGCCTTTGTTACCACAAGACTTGATTATTTTAATGCAATCCTGACCAGTTTCCTGTAAATTATAGGCCATCCAAAACTCTGCTGCCTATGTTCTAACCCGCACCAAATCCTGTTCAGCCATCACTCCTGTGCTCCCAGTTAAGCAATGCCTCGATTTTAAAATTCTCATCTTTGTTTTCAAATCCCTCCATGGTCTGGCCCCTCCCTTTCTCTGTAATCTCCTCCAGCCCTACCACCCTTCGAGATATCTGTGCTCCTCTAATTCCAACTTCTTGTGCATCCCCAATTTTAATTGCTCCCCAGTTGGTGGCCTTGCCTTCAGTTGCCTAGGCCCTAAGCTCTGGAATTCACTCCCTAAACTTCTCCGTCTCTCTACCTCATTTTCCTCCTTTAAGACGTTCCTTAAAACCTACCTCTTTGACCAAGCTTTTGTTCATCTGCTTTAATATCTCCTTATGAAGCTTGGTGTCTTATTTTGTCTTATAACACCTCTGTGAATCGCCTTGGGACATTTTATTCTGTTAAAGGTGCTACGTAAATACAAGTTGTTGTTGTTGTTGAGTGGGTAGCATAATTGCCATTCTAATCACACCATAAACTTCTGTTCACTCCAAAAATGGAAAACACAACACTGTCAACCTTTTTTTTTATTCATTCATGGGATGTGGGCGTCGCTGGCCAGTCCAGCATTTATTGCCCATCCCTAATTGCCCTTGAGAAGGTGGTGGTGAGCTGCCTTCTTGAACCACTGCAGTCCATTTGGGGTAGGTATACCCACAGTGCTGTTAGGAAGGGAGTTCCAGGATTTTGACCCAGCGACAGTGAAGGAATGGCGATATAGTTCCAAGTCAGGATGGTGTGTGACTTGGAGGGGAACCTGCAGGTGGTGGTGTTCCCATGCATTTGCTGCCCTTGTCCTTCTAGTTGGTAGAGGTCGCGGGTTTGGAAGATGCTGTCTCAGGAGCCTTGGTGCATTGCTGCAGTGCATCTTGTAGACGGTACACACTGCTGCCATTGTGTGTCGGTGGTGGAGGGAGTAAATGTTTGGGGATGGGGTGCCAAGTACGTGGGCTGCTTTGTCCTGGATGGTGTTGAGCTTCTTGAGTGTTGTTGAAGCTGCACCCATCCAGGCAAGTGGAGAGTATTCCATCACACTCCTGACTTGTGCCTTGTAGATGGTGGACAGGCTTTGGGGAGTCAGGAGGTGAGTTACTCGCCTCAGGATTCCTAGCCTCTGACCTGCTCTTGTAGCCACGGTATTTATATGGCTACTCCAGTTCAGTTTCTGGTCAATGGTAGCCCCTAGGATGCTGTTCAGGCTAAAACTAGTAATAAGGTCAATTTACAAGAAATATGCTTACACAGATGAATAAAGACGGCCACGTGTAATCAGCAACACTGTATTCAACCTACAAAATAGGTAAACTGCACAGAAATAAAATACTGAGTCCACAACTTTGGTGTTCTTTTTCACGAACTTCTAACAGAATTTCTGGTAAACACTATATGGTGCTTAGCTCCATAGAGTCCCTCTCACTGCCACAACATTGAAACAGGCTTGGAGACAGAGACGATACTGTGCGGGTGAAATTGGTCCTTGGCGCTAATGGGTGATAGTGAATTGGCAGCCTGTTTGCAAAGAAAATTGAGCGCAATGCATAGTAGGCTTTCAATTCATCCCCAGGGAAACCACTAGTACTTGCATAATTCAAAAGGTCAGCTTTGACATCAGTTCATTCCCACAGGTCGGCAATAAGTTTTAGTTTCAATTAAACAGGATGCGAACAGCATTCTCTTGGCCAGCTGCTGAAATGTTTGTCCATGGATGTACACCCATTGCCTAAAACAACGCCTATCGGAATTTTGACTCACACGCACTCCTTTGATGGCTGCAGCGAAGAAGGGACCGGAAGTAGGGGTGGAGATTGCTTCCACCTGATCGCCATCCATAATGCATGACATGCACATTTCCAGTTAGTTGGGACTTAGGGACAGGAAACTCTCATTGAAATCATGGTCCATATTTCCTACAATGACAAGGTCGGTGCAAACATCATAAATTTCACCATCTAGGACACGAATCTCAACATTGATAACTCACTCCATATTTTCCTGCATTTCTAATTAGATTTGGAATAGGCACAACCAATAGTCGATGTTTATTGGCTTTTTGTAACCTGAGACATGACTGAATTCCATTTGGACTCCTCTTCTGATGGTGATGTTGGGACCAGGGTGAACCTAGTATATTGCCCACTGATAAGGTGCCAGCCTCAGTAGCTTGCTGTAGTACTTTAACTGTAGTTAAAGGATCTCCAGGCCCCTCACATTAATCCATTGAGCATGCCTTTACATTCATTGAGTTTGAAGTGTTAAGGATTCTTTTAGTGTTTAGAGATTTTTGAAAAACATTCGGGGATAATGATCGAAGTCCAATGTCTATGTACTGAATCATAAAGTCATAGAGTTATACAGCACAGAACCAGGCCCTTTGGCCCATCGTGTCTGTGCTGGCCATCAAGCACTTATCTATTCTAATCCTATTTTCCAGCACTTGGCCCGTAGCCTTGTATGCTATGGCTGTTCAAGTGCTCATCTAAATACTTCTTAAATGTTGTGAGGTTTCCTGCCTCTACCACCCCTTCAGGCAGTGTGTTCCAGATTCAAACCATCCTCTGAGTGAAATTTTTTTCCCTCAAATCCCCTCTAAACCTCCTGCCCCTTACCTTAAATTTATGCTCGCTGGTTATTGACACCTCCGCTGAGGGAAAAAGTTTCTTTCTATCTACCCTATCGATGCCCCTCATAATTTTGTATACCTCAATCAGGTCCCCCCTCAGCCTTCTCCGCTCTAATGAAAACAACCCTAGCCTATCCAGCCTCGCTTCCTAATTGAAATGCTCCAGCCCAGGCAACATCCTGGTGAATCTGCTCTGCACACTCTTAAGGGCAATCACATCCTTCCTATAGTGTGGTGACCAGAACTGTACACAGTGCTCCAGCTGTGGCCTAACTAGCATTTTATACAACTCCATCATAACCTCCCTGCTCTTATATTCTATGCCTCGGCTAATAAAGGCAAGTATCCCATATGCCTTCCTAACCACCTTATCTACCTGTGCTGCTGCCTTCAGTGATCTATGGACAAGTACACCAAGGTCCCTCTGACCCTCAGTACTTGCTAGGGTCCTACCAGCCATTGTATATTCCCTTGCCTTGTTAGTCCTCCCAAAATGCATCATCTCACACTTCTCAGGATTAAATTCCATTTGCCACTGCTCCGCCCATCTTACCAGCCCATCTATATCGTCCTGTAATCTAAGGCTTTCCTCCTCACTATTTATGACACCACCAATTTTCATGCCATCTGCGAACTTACTGATCATACCTCCTATATTCACATCTAAATCATTAAGGTACACTACAACCAGCAAGGGTCCCAACACCAATCCTTGTGGTACAACACTGGTCACAGACTTCCAATCGCAAAAACAACCCTCGACCATCACCCTCTGCCTCCTGCCACTAAGCCAATTTTGGATCCAATTTGCCAAATTGCCCTGGATCCCATGGGCTCTTACCTTCTTAACCAATCTCCCATGCGAGACCTTATCAAAAGCCTTCCTGAAGTCCATGTAGACTACATCAACTGCTTTACCCTCATCTGCACATCTAGTCACCTCCCTGAAAAATTCAATCAAGTTTGTTAGACATGATCTCCCCCTGACAAAGCCATACTGACTATCCTTGATTAATCCCTTCCTCTCCAAGTGGAGATTAATCCTGTCCTACCACTGATGTTACTGGTTGCTTTGATCGAAAACTAAATATTTGTGTGAAGCATTAAATGACCTGGTTGTTGTAAAATGAGTCAGTGCTTGATAATCTGCTTTGACTGGTTATTTAAATTTTAGATGGCGAATGGTTTCATTATAGAAATACATAATACCTGTGTTGAATGGATGCTTTGAAATAAAACAGACTCTCTGAAAGTTATTGGGAGCTAAACAAACGTGTTATATCCAACTAGAAACCATGTTTAAAGGTTTTAAAACTGATCTTAGAGCAGTAAATCACAGTGCTGCCTGGTCACCTGTGCCAATATTGTCAGGCCAGCTAGCAACTGCATGAAAGTTGTTGATTTTAATGGAGCTGGCACTATGATAATTAACTTAAGTATTCTGTTGGTGATGGTAATGGGGGAGTGGTACAAAAGTCCAAGGAAATTATGACCTCAGATAAGTAATGACATTAAGTTGCTTCCTAATTTCCTGGGACTTGTGCATCATAAATCAAGCCCCGCGAAGTTGATGCGCCGTTCCAATTTTGCAAGCCTCCAGGAAATTCTGGACCAATCTGATATATTAATGTCATGCCAAATTACTTTTAACAAGGCATATGCCTTAGTTTTTGCAGGAGGAATGAGTTCACCATTGATCCCTATGAAACAATCATTCAGTATTGCAAGGTTCCGTCTTGTAAACATTGCAGATTGAAGGGGAAACAGACCAAATAGGATTACACTTTTTGTAGGCTGCAATATAAGAAAATACTGTCATTTTGTTTTTGCAGATGCTTCTTAGCTTCTAAGAGTTTGAGTCAATGGTCTGCCATTTTTATCTGATGCTATTAAAATTGAATGTTCCAATTGGAATACGTCTTTATTTATGTTATTTACAGGAAGAAGCAGAGGAGCAATGTGTATCCTGCTGCAGAATGCTCATGCATGGTAAATATTCAAAGGAATATATAACAGTGTGATAGGGAGGAAATAGTTTGTACCATGCATATTTTGGACAGTCACTTCAGGATTAGTCATTCCTTGGCTGGCCTGGTGAATTCCCTAAACTACCAACTCCTCTTTCCAAAGGACAGAGAGCGTTGGCAAGTTTTTGACTGGAGGAGTATTGCAACTAAACCTGATCCTGTCTTCCTCCAATATCCATGCATGCACACTTTGCAGCAAGGGATCCCTGGATAGTGGATCGGAATAGTAAATACCTGATGGACTTTTTCCTTCCCAAAATCTGGGGCACTAAGGACAATTGTAGTCTCTTTGCTAAGGGTTTCGGCTAGATTTACCAATGCTTCTACAGTTTTATGCAGTCTGCGCTACTAATGTAAATATTTTTAAGTGTGCAAATTATTAAAATCCTGAATTTACTCTATTCATTTCTGTGGAATCCAACTCTGGTTTGCGTAATAAGTTATTTTGCCATCTCTACACAAAATGAGCAACTCAATGCCTAGTTAATGCCCTCTGTTATCACTTCTACAAATGCTAATCCTTTCTTTATTCTGTTAAATGTGTCAGTTTACCACATTATAACTCACTGGTACTGAGTCTGGACAATGTAAATGTTACAGTTTGACCCTTGCTCGTAATCTCTTTAAAATGCCTAAAATTGTCTCTGTTAGCTTCAATCTTCATCTTTTCAACAATTATGATGACATACTACAAAAGGTAAATACAAATTTGAGGGTAGATCACAGATAAATGTATGTGGAAAACTGCTTATGTGTTGAGAAAAATACACTATGCACAAAGGTATTTTGTGGTCACTGGAAAATTTTATGCAACTACTACTGAATCTCTTCTACCCCCTTTCAAGTGGTATCATCCAAATTCTCCCTCTGCTCCCATGATCCCAGCCCTAAGTTAAAATCAGGACTACAAAATTTTACGGAATAGCAGGAGCCCGCAGGCTGTCTGAAAGTGATATCCACTTTCCCCCTACCCTTTTTTTACACTCTTTGACATTTCTCTCTTTCAAATATTTATCCACTTCCCATTTAAAAGCCATTATGGATTCTGCATCTATCATTGTTACTGGTAAGGCACTATTGTGTCCTAATTACCCTCTGTGCCCTACCTCCTGCCTTTATTCTTTTAGGAATGATCTTAAATTTATGTTACCTAGATACCAACTCACCAAGTGGAAATAGTTTTTACCCCTAACTTTTCAAAACCCTTCATAAATCTGAAAACCTCTATCAGATCTTGGAATGGGGGGAATTATTAAAATGTGGAATGCCAACCTCCAAACCCCCCCATCGCCCACCTCCCCTCCCCCCACACCCCGGCCCCCCCGGCCCCCCCGGCCCCCCACCACCCTGCAGCCCCACTACCCACTACTTCTAATACTAATCAACATTTTAGACTCAGAAACTTAATGAAAAATGACCAGGTTTGCCAATAATGTCAAAGTAAGGAGATGAATCAGGTTGAGGAAGAAGCTATAAAATCCATTAATGAATAAGACATGAACAAGTAAAATTTATTACGGATATAAATGTGAGGTACTGCATATTAGAAAACAACAGTGGGTGGCACATACACTGTACAGATGGTGTAAAAACAACTGAAGGTGAGTTTGAAAGTGATCAATGGCTAACTGAATGGCACGTAATGTAAAGTTAAGGCCTATGGCGTAGGACAGCATTGAGGCTGAAGGAAAGAAGATGAAAGAGGGAATAAGGATTTTAAAAGTTTTTAACTTTTCAGAGAAAAGGAAGAAGTTCTACAGTTATGAAGTGATGAGAGAAAATGAGTTACTGCTTTACAATACTGATGATATTGAAGATGATGCCTATCATTTCAGTTCCTGTTGATAGATGCTTTGTGCAGCTACATGAGAACCTGCTGGCAACAAGACCTCTGAAACACTCTTCTGTGTCAGGTGATCAGAGTGGATTTCATTTTTTTGATGTCACAGTATCAGGAATCACAGTGATCCATGCTTCACTCTCATCACTTTATAACTGTGGAATAGAAGAGTATTGAGGTGCTTAAACAAAGCTTCAACTGCCTGGGCCACTCTGGAAGAGACCTGCAGTACTCGACAGATGGCATATCAAGATTTGTCATAGTCTGCCACATGCTGCACAACCTCTCCATCATGAGGGCTGAGGAGGAGGAAGAGAAAGGGAAAACACAACCAACAGACGCTTTATAGCCGGCTGTCTATGATTGGCTCATCAGACTGTGGACTGTTCACTTCAGCTGTTCTATAGTAATTAACACACAATATGAATGCTGTTATGAGAGTTTCCATTTTTTGTGTTAAAACTTGGGAATCTATATTTTTAATAACTTAAAAGGATTTCATGGACATTGAATCATCTGGAGATTGCTGAACTTTGGGTGTTTTTTTTAAAAGGAAGGTGGAAAAGGGTTGACCAATAAACAAGTGCTGGAAAATGTGTGATTTCAAGTAAACACCACAGGGGGTTTGACTTAAGAGCTATTTTGAGTTGTGACATGACTGAATTTATGATTATTATGGGACTGAACCTGAGAACTGTTTTGGTTTCACTTTGAACTGTTAAAAGCCAGCTTCTTTTTTGGACAAAAAGGGAGTTATTGGCGATCAGAAGAACATCCAGGACTCTGTTACCTCTCTTTGAAGAATCCCTGCTCCTGAAAAGCAAAAGCCTGTATAAAGTTGTTCTCATGCCTCCTGTATTTTGAAGATATCCAGAATGTTTGCAGAAACCTTGCTTCTTGAAAAAGGACTTTGCATCGAATGTGTGAGAACCGATGCCTTTGTTGCTGCACACCTGATGGAAGACCAATGTGAAGCCTTCTGCAGTTGCACAGGGAGGCCACCTTGTAAAACAAGGCACCCTCCCTGTGGGCTTGGGGGGGAGGGGGTCTCTCCTCCATGGACAGTTTGTGGCCCATGGAGGACCCCTGGAAACAACTTTAACCCCCAGGAACCTCTCACCTTGGACTGAATGACCACCACTCCACCACTACCACCACCCCACCACTACCACCACCCCCCACCTTGCTTGCGCATTCCGGACTGGCCCCGGCGACCCCACCTCACCGACCTCTATTCCGGGGTTCCAGCGCTGGACCTGGGTCTGAGGCTTCTGCAGTACCAGCAGTGGCCACTGCTCCCAGTGGCACTGTCGAACCTGCTGAGCTGCAGGCCCTCTGATTGGCCAGTCTTTAAAGGGACAGGAATCCCAGTTCCTAAAACTTTGATTCAAAAAGACCGAAGAATCACTCTGCATGGGCACGAATAGGCAGGGGTAGTGTTCCCTGCACCTTTTCAGCCTGGTGCTGGGAGCCCCGCCTCCAGCACAAAATCGAGCCCAATTTATGCTGACAATTCAGTGCATTATTGAGAGAATGTTGCATTGTAGGTGCTGCTGTCTCTCAAATAAGATGTTAAACTGAGACCCCCTCAGGTGGATGTTAAAGATTCCATGGCATTGTTTCAAAGAAAAGTAGGTGAGTTCTCTGATTTAACCCTTTACTAATGACACTAACAAAAAATGATTATCTGGCCGTTATCTTTTGCTGTTTGTGGGACTTCTACTATGCACAAATTGGCTGTTGCATTTCCTACATTACAACTGTGACTACATTTCAAAGGTAATTAATTGGCTGTAAAGCACGTTGGAACATTTTGGGGCCATGAAAGAGAAAAATAATTATTTCCCCACTGTAACAATGAATAAAAAGATATATTGAATATAGTAAGTCTAGAAATGCTTTCAGTGCTTCTTTTTAAACATAGAAACATAGAAAATAGGATCAGGAGTAGGCCATTCGGCTCTTCGAGCCTGCTCCGCCATTCAGTATGATCATGGCTGATCATCCAACTCAGTAGCCTGTTTCGGCTTTCGCCCCATACCCTTTGATCCCTTTAGACCCAAGAGCCATATATAACTCCTTTTTGAAAACATACAATGTTTTGGCCTCAACTGCTTTCTGTGGTAACGAATTCCACAGGCTCACCACTCTCTGGGTGAAGAAATTTCTCCTCATCTCAGTCCTGAAAGGTTTACCCCATATCCTTAGACTATGACCCCTGGTTCTGGACACTCCCACCATCAGGAACGTCCTTCTTGCATCTACCCTGTCAAGTCCTGTTAGAATTTAATAGGTTTCTATGAGATCCCCCCTCAATCTACTGAACTCCAGCGAATATAATCCTAACCGACTCAATCTCTCCTCATACGTCAGTCCCGCCATCCCAGGAATCAGTCTGGTAAACCTTTGCTGCACTCCCTCTATAGCAAGAACATCCTTCCTCAGATAAGGAGACCAAAACTGCACACAATATTCCAGGTGTGGCCTCACCAAGGCCCTGTATAATTGCAGCAAGACATCCCTGCTCCTGTACTCGAATCCTCTCGCTATAAAGGCCAACATACCATTTGCCTTTTTTACCGCCTGTTGCACCTGCATGCTTACATTCAGCGACTGGTGTACGAAAACACCCAGATCTCGCTGCATATTCCCCTCTCTCAGTTTGTAGCCTTTCAGATAATAATCAGCCTTCCTGTTTTTGCTACCAAAGTGGATAACCTCACATTTATCCACATTATACTGTATCTGCCATGCATTAGCCCACTCACTCAACTTGTCCAAATCACCCTGAAGCCTCTCTGCATCCTCCTCACAAAGCACCCTCCCACCCAGTTTTGTGTCATCTGCAAATTTGGAGATATTACATTTAGTTCCCTCATCTAAATCATTAATGGATATTGTGAATAGCTGGGGTCCTAGCACCGATCCCTGCAGTAGCCCACTAGTCACTGCCTGCCATTCGGAAAAAGACCCATTTATCCCTACTCTTTGTTTCCTGTCCGCCAACCCATTTTCTATCCATTGCAATACACTACCCCCAATCCCATGCGCTTTAATTTTACATGCTAATGTCTTATGTGGGACTTTGTCGAAAGCCTTCTGGAAGTCCAAATAAACCACATCCACTGGCTCCCCCTCATCAACTCTACTAGTTACATCCTCGAAGAATTCTAGTCGATTTGTCAAGCATGATTTCCCTTTCGTAAATCCATGCTGACTCTGCCCGACTCTACCACTGTTCTCTAAGTGCTCTGCTATAAAATCTTTTTACTGTTTAAAAATGAATGTGTGCTTCATTAAATAGAACTTCATTTGGAAATGGTCTTATCTCTGCTTTCTATTTCATATTAAACCTTTAGCTTAGACCAGATGTGCAGCAATTCTCAATTAAAAATGAACTTTTGAAAAGATGTCAGATTGAACCTTTTTACCGAAACAATGACACCCCCTACTGGCAAAAAAAAAATAAAAGAAGGTGCATTGAGAGCTTTGGAATTTTTGGAATTTTGTTAACTCTCTTCCTCCAATGGAACTGGAAATTTATGTTATATGGTTAGTGGTTCCTTGTTCTTCCTTCTGTCCATCTATAAAACATGTTTATGTCAAAGTGTCATGTCTGAGTCACAAGGTTTTGTGTTTCTGTCCCACTATGGGCTTCAGCACGTAATCTGGGTTGAGATTCCCCCCACATTACAGCATTTAAGGGAACAGTTTATTGTTGGATGTGTTGTCCTTCTGTCTGAGACAGATGAAATGCAAGGCTTTGCTCCCAGTTAAAGTAAACGTAAAAGATTTAAAGAGGAGTAATTTCTTGGCCAGTGTCAAACAGTGCCACCAAAAACAATAACAGTGTGCATTTATATAGCACCTTTAATGTAGCAGAATATTCCAAAGTGCCTCACAGAGGCATAATCAGAAAAAGGTGTATGCCAAGACTATTAGGAAGGTGACCAAAAATTTAGTCAGAATTGTGTTAAAGAAGGAGATGGAGATGGAGAGGCAATGGGATATAGGAAGTGACTTCCAGAATAAATTAACTGGGTGTTCACTTCATGTGCAAATTCACTGCCGCAGTTATTTATGAAGAGACAGTGATTGTATTTCAAGAGTGCTTTGGGTTGTAATTTAGTGCTACAGAAATGTAAATTACATCTTTCTTTCATAAAAGAATCACTGAGGGGAAGATTCCTATATTTGTTGATTGAGTTGAAATAGCAAACCTGCTCTTTGCATTGATGGCAGGTTTTCACTACACATAATGAACAGGGGAACCCCCATCACTATTACATGCTGCAGTATTAACATTCCTGAGTTTTAACCTAGATATCTTGAGGAGCAGCAGCTTGTCTAATATGGGCAATTGTAGAACAAGTCTCAGCCAGGCAGCATCTGGTCTACACACCATGTGCTGAAACCTGAATTCTGCTGTTCAGAGATTATTCTGTGCATGTGCTTAGAGACATGCAAACATTGTATAAAGACTGAAATTAATTGAAGGCAAATGTAAAATGTATTCAGGAGTTCCAAGACCCCTCCCATGCCCAGGCAGCTGGTTTGACACCAGACTGAATTTACACTCTGAATGTCAAACAGAAGTGGTGTGAAGCTGTTCCATCGAGATTGGGCTCTGGCTCCAGATATAATTCATAATCTCTGTGTTTGCTGAACTACATTAGCTCTCCGTCCAGCAAGAGTTAGAGTTCCAGATTTTACATAGGAAGTGTTTCACGTCAGTTCTTTAAGGAAAATAAGCACATTGAGAACTCTACTGATAATCAGTGATGGACTGGCATTTAATAGGTTGATTTTAATCAAACTATATGAGGAGCTTCTCTCATTAATTATGAGATTCTATCTCCAGAAGCAGGCTGTGCTATTACGATTATGTATGTACCTTTGATCATAATAGCTGACCTACCAACTGAATAATTTTCCCTGTACGTTTTGATATTTTCTGTGAACTCTACTGCTAGTAAGCCGCATGTTATGAAGAAGTCTTCACCTTCTTCGGGAAACTTTTCACAACTGTTTTTCACTTCTGTATGCCCTCCCTTGGCAATACTGTTGAGTCCAGCTAAAACACATGCTCTGGAAAAAAGACCAGCCTGTTTTTGCCAAGGCTCATAATAGCTCCAAAACTGATCTTAACCAAATCATTTTGCTGCCCAGCTCTGAGCAAGAGAGACAGGGCTCTAAAGGAAGTCACACACAGGATCAAGAGGAAGAGAAGCAGGCTTAAAACCTATTGGACACCTCTGCCAAGTACTTTGGCTTTTGATTCTGCTCGCTGTGTGAGTCTCACTAGCTGCTCTGGGTGAATTCCTGAAACCTATGTTTTCCCATTTTGTTCTTGATGAGACTCTCCTAACAGCTAGGATTTCTCTGGGTATTCATTGCTGCTGCCTCCCTGTCATGTGATGTGCGACCCTGTGATCCCCTGTAATCACCTTCACGGTGCTCAGTTACCTCATGGGCCAGTTTTGTGACAGCTATCTGCATCTTGTAGCACGCTTGTTAGCTTTTTATGTTTTAATGTACTATTTGTTAGTACTGCTTCAAGAATGATTTATTAAGGTAAAAGGTAACGCTAAAGCAAAAGCAAGAAATTACCATCTTTTGTTATTGAGCCCTGATTATCTGCCCTCTTATTATCCAAGTTCCAATTTTTCAATGAACTGGACCAACGGAAGGTCAGGGCTTCTGTTCAGATTGCATCTATCAACTGCTGGGCTGCAATTTTGGTCAGATCACACACACTCTTCAAGGATATTCCCAGATGCAAGTCATGGTCAGGAATTTGGGTCAGCTTGGTTTAGGTTGTGCGTTTTCCACGAAATCTTCTCAGGATAAAGCACCCCACACCAATTCCTTTGGATCAGGTCAGGTCAAGGATACAGCTCGGATCAGATTTCACTGTTTGCTGAGTTTCTTTAACTGCCGGTCTTACCACTTAATGTTGAGCTGGGAATTTGGGGTCAAATATATTTATTTGTACTGAGTTGCAACTCAATTATCAGTCATTTTGGATTATCCACCAGTAGGGTTCCCCCTGTCATAACGGATAATCAAGATTCAACCCTATTTTTAAAATATTGGGATAGAAATTCCAGATAGCCTGGATCCGTGGCAGGGCAGAATTCCGCCCACCTGTTTCTCTTTGCCTTCACATTCTTGCTACTCCATTGGGTCATTGGTCAATCTGGCCTTAGTCCTGAAATGTAGGAGCCTTAACTTTAAGTTGCTCCCTTGCTGGTCTGCCACTATCTCTGTGTTATCCAAGAGAAATTGCTGACTAACCACAGGTATAGCTCCAAATACATTACTTTAGCCATATGCATTAATTGTTGTAGAGAACCCCCTTACATATACACTCACAACATATGGGAAAACGTACTTCAAATGTGCTTTCCTCGTGCAAAGGAAGACGGATGTGGTTGTTGGAGGTCAAGGTTTAAGAAGAATACTGGGCCCCAACGAAAAGCAAGGCTACCTACAATCAAGGACCCTGCAGCGAGCTCTAAGCACAGTAAAAACCCCTCTTCAGAAATTGCCTGAAACCTTTCCATTTTATTTTTCTTCTGCTCTTTTCTGTCCCTATTTGATTGTGTGTATCGCATGTAGATGCGTCATACATCCATAGACATTAACCGTGTTACAGTTTAAGTTTAAGGTTTAATAAATTTCACTTTTCTTCTTTAAACCTAAGAAAAACCTGGTGTGCTCATTTCTTTGCCTTATAACTGGAAATCTGTGAAGAAGGATTCACAAAGGGGAAGCTCAAAACACTGTGTGTTTAAAAATTAAACCCTGTTACAATAAGACCAGGTGAAGAGTAAAAGACCCCTAGACACCTTTCTCACCTGGTTGTAACAGTTAGTAACAGTTTTTTAAGGAATTGGACTGATAAAGGGAATGTAGTGGATGTAATGTTTATGGATTTTCAGAAGGTATTCAATAGTATCTCACAAAGCTTGTCAAAAACATTTAGGTGCATATAAGAGAAAATGTAGTTGGCTGGATAGAAATTTAAAGGAAACAAAGAGTAAATGGAAGTTGCGGAGACTGCAGATGGGTTAGAACAGGTACACCAGATGATTTTTATTCCCCACTCTAGCCCAATTGAAGCAACCCTACTTCTACATCATTAAACATCTCAGCACAGATCTTCAAGTGAACATGGGCCTTTCCTGGTCTGTATGACTCAGTACCATACCATGTGGTGCATTTACGTGTTGAGACATCGAGTCAGCCGACTGGGGAATTCAACAATGAGTTACATTATTGTGAGAGTAAGAAATAAAAGAAAATAATCCGAGAGATTTCAATGATAACATTTATCAAATTGAGTCATCTGAACTGCAAGATTAGATATTCTCTTCTGAATTTTTATGGTACTTATTTGAGGAGCAGTTTTGTTTTCACTGGGTGAAGCAATGATAATCAAAGTGTCCCATTTAGTCCTGCTGACAGATTAACTCTTGAGTTAATCTACAGTTGGAAATGAAGAAATAACAATCAAGGATATAGTTAGTCACATATAAAATACATACAAATTTATATTATAATGTTACAATATACTTCAATATAATTGTCTTTAGGAAGAACATAGGAACATAGGAAGATAGGAACAGGAGTAGGCCATTCAGCCCCTCAAGCCTGTCCCGCCATTCAATGAGATCATGGCTGATTGCAGCCTAACTCCATATACCTGCCTTTGGCCCATATCCCTTAATATCTTTGCTTAACAAAAATCTATCTGTCTCAGATTTAAAATTAACAATTGTTCTAGCTTCAACTGCTGTTTGTGGGAGAGAGTTCCAAACCTCTACCACCCTTTGTGTGAAGAAATGCTTCCTCACATCTCTCCTGAATGGTCTGCTCCTAATTTTTAGACTATGCCCCCTAGTTTTTGAATCGCCAACCAGTGGAAATAGTTTATCTTTATCTAGCCTGTCTTTTCCTGTTAATATCTTGAAGACTTCAATCAGATCACCCCTTAACCTTCTAAATTCTAGTGAAAACAGGCCTAATTTGTGTAATCTCTCCTCGTAACTTAACCCCTGTAGTCCAGGTATCATGCTTGTAAACCTACATTGCACTCCCTCCAAGGCCAATATATCCTTCCTAAGGTGTGGTGCCCAGAACTGCTCACAGTACTCCAAGTGGGGTCTAACCAGGGTTTAATTTTCTGCATCTCTTTAAATCGCTATGTTTTGAAGCCAGGAGGAACTTGGAATTTATACCCTCACTTGGTGCACTTCACTACTCACAGTTTGTGAAAAAAATAAACCGGGAAAAAATAACCTTTGTTCTGCACTTTCCCACCATGTGAAAAGCAGTTGGAACGAGTGGTTTAATTTAAATAGCCAGACACTGTTGTTCACAGCATTCTAATTTAGTAACTGTGCGTAGTTGCTCAACAACTAAGAACCTGAAGGAAGCAGCTCCTAACTGTGGCTGCACGCAATGAACAAATTGATGGTTAAATGTTTTTTTCCTGTTCAGTGTGACGCCCTCCATCACTCTGTCAAGAACTTCCAGCAATCTAATAATGAATGTCCATACATCTGTTTACAGACAATTACAAGCTAATTTCTTTTCTCTGGTACCCGTTTTTATAACCTGGATGGACTTTTGGCAGTGACATAGATAGAATGCGCAGGTAGATCTACTTTTTTTCCAAAAAGAACATTTTAAAAATGAAAAACATGCTCTCTGTTTTACTGACTCTGTTTATTCTTTAAAGCACTGGTAGGTTTTCCTTCTCGATATCATCAACTACCAATGACCATTTCATTATTTTCAGTGAGTGGACCTCTACATACATTATGTTTTGCCATCAGAAAATTGAGACAAAGGGAATATGGAAATTTGATGTCACAATTTTATGTTTGAAAATAAGTGTTGCTTCAAATTCAAGGAAAGGGGAAACAACGTGTAAAAGAGCATAAAGAGAGGATATGTCATGGGCGGCAGTGAGATATGATGAATATCTTCATGTGCGAGACAGAACGGATAAGTCGTCAGTTCTTGCCAACCTCATAAGTGGAGATATTTATAACTTGCTATTGGTCATCATGCATTTTATTTGTACCTTATCTTTTAAGCACCATTGTAATGGGTTTCAGGACACACTAAGTAGCTGTGAGCAAAAGATATAACAAAATGAAGTCGCAGGAATTCCATTGTAGCTGGCAGACTTTGTGGCTCAGGTTTTGGACCTGGTGGTCAGACTTTGCTAGCAGTTAGATCTGAGCAGACATCAGTGTGAACATCAACAGATTAAACTGACAATTTCAAGTTACTATGAACTTTGAAGTAAAAATATTTATTGCTTACCCAGTCAACCTATCTAACTGGCAGAGGCAACATTAGAAAGTGAAAATTATCTTTTGCTAATTACAAATCACAAATTGTGACAACTATTCAAAA
Organism: Heterodontus francisci; assembly: GCF_036365525.1. Lineage (NCBI taxonomy): Eukaryota > Metazoa > Chordata > Chondrichthyes > Heterodontiformes > Heterodontidae > Heterodontus > Heterodontus francisci. The sequence goes on along the minus strand of NC_090387.1, from coordinate 20,041,116 downwards.
TCTTTCAAGCCCCCACTTTCTCTCAGCAGAACAGTCAAATTGTGAATAGATCTTTCAGAGTGTCAAATTCTGCTGTAAACTCTGTGCTATAAAATTCAATGATTTTATAAAGCAATTCTTAAAAATTCCTCTGGTCGGTTGCATGCTTCAATTATATAATTGTTTTGCAGTTTTTTTCAGGAAAAAAATGCAGCATATAATTTAAAAGTACGAAAAAAAGTGATTTTATAAACTGTTAGAATACAGTATGTCTTGTAATTAGAATAGCCATTGTAATGTAGACATTGTTACATCATCCTGGATCATCTTACTGAATATTGAATTGTGTAAACCTCTCTCATGTCTGTCTTTTCAAGTGTCCCTTTTTTTTGCGAGTACTGTTTCTCCATCTATAGGTCTGGCTTTTAATTATTTGTCTTTCTCGCACAGTGATTAGTATTATTCACTTCCCTATTTTTAAACAGAGGGCTGTGAGACTGTGGAATGTGCTGTCAGAATTAGTGATTGACACAAGAGACCATGTCAAATTTAAGAAAAGGGTAGAATAGTGCTTGATGGAGAAGGCAATAAAGTGATATACAACAGGAGTGGGTACATCAAATTAGGACCACTGCCCCTTTGGAGGAAAAATACAACCACAAATTGGTGGAGCCAAGTTTCTGTGTCGCTGTTTCTATGTAATTCTATGTAACACAGTCACTTCACCAAATTACAAAACAATTACTTAATAAGTTATTTACCTGCTTACCTATGTAAGGTATCCATTTTCAAGGAAACTACAGTGGAACAGTGCAATTCAAAGAACTGCCTTTATCTATGTTGCCTCCATAATAGCCTACTGATGCTGGGTCAAGCTCACTCATAGATAACGGCTACTTGAGGTACAGGAAGATGACCGCTGTCAATCGAACTAAACCACAGCAACCAGTCAGCAACTTCAGGAGGAAAGAGGCCATATTTCCAAGGGAGACCAGGAGGCCCTCAAAGCAGAAGGGGAGCTGGTGGCAAGGGAGGTCAATTCCCCGAGTCTGGTGCTAAAGACCTGGAAACTGTACAATGATCTTACGCAGGTGGGCAAGATCAATGAATGCATCTTCACACAACATCTCCTACCCACGGCACCAACAACATCACATGCTGCACAAAGCACCACACCTCCATCACTCACCCAGCAGCAGTCCCTAGCATTCAGGTTTCACAGCATTCAGATGCTCCGTTTCACCTACACACACCTTCCAATGATGCAAGTCTCAAACCCATCTCTCACTGCGTCCACATACCTCCAGCTATTCAGCTATGGTGGGCATTTCACCGAAATGCAGTGCAGCACAATCACAAACATTCTGCCCTCTGTCTTGCAGGAAAAGGTTGCCCATAACTGAGGGGAGCAGAGAGTACTGGCATGGGGTTGGGACGCCTTCATCCACTTAGCGTGGAGGAGGCAATGGTGTTGAGCATCAGGGAGCCAGCTGTGACAGAGCCTGTAGCATCAGGTACCGCTGAGACCATCCACGATGCCAGTATGTTATTGCCTTATGCCCCTTCTTAACCTCCTCCTCATCCTCATCCTGCTATCTGGCATAAAATGAAAGCTGCAGATGGTGTGACCATGGACCTCTTGCTTTACACCCAACACCCTACCACCCCCCCTCACCCAGCCCTCCCTTTCTACTTTTCTCCTTCAGATACTCAAAAACTACTGCCTAGCCAGCCAAAGAAGACCCAGGAAGAAGAGACAGAGCAACTGCACACCAGTGATGAAGAAGCAGTGTCACTTGATCTGACACCCGCAGCCACCAGCTCAGATACTGGTACTGCATGAACTTTAGAGAGTAGGATAGAGTCAGGACCTGCATGTGGTGAGTCACGGGGCGTGGGTGAGCTGCATTCAGGCTGGGGGAAAGAGTAGTTTGTGTGCCAGCTCCCCTGGAGGGCAAGGTCTCAGATGAGTTCTGCTACAGGGAATTCAGATGAGGACTTCATTGAGGGGGCATACAGGAGAACACAGATGAACATGCACACTGAGATCCTTGGTGCATTCAAACTGCCAAGGAGCATGGAGGAGTCCGACTCCACCTTGATTCAGGGAATCGTGCAAAGCTTAGAGCCAATCCTTTCCCCCATGGAAGTGGTGGCCAATTCCGTGACAGCACTAGCATACACAGCCCTGATGCAATGTCTGGTGGCCAATGTCTCAGTGCTGCAGTGGAAGGTCAGATAGAGGTCATGAGATTCATGCTTGCTCCCATGCAGGCTCAGACTGCTGCCATTATGGCTGCAGATCTCAGTGCTCAAAAGGGCATGCAGGCTCTCACAGTAGTCCTGCAATCTGTGCAGATTATGGGAGTGGCAGTGGCACCGTGAAGCACAAGCCTGCTGACCTTTCTCAGGATGACAGCATTCGTGCTCCCACCACTGCCACTCCGCCATTTCCCTTTGCTGTTGCCTCTCAGCCAGCCCGCCCAAACAGGTGCTGATCATGCCTGGGTGGTGCAGTCTGAAGCCGGGCTCTCAAGGCCCAGAACTGCTCAAGGCTGTCCTGCAAGGTCATCTCAAGTTTCGCCCAATGAAAGTCAGCAGCCCTCCACCAACCATGCTGCAACCACTGGGGGAGTACTGCATAGGAGCACTTGGACAGGTAAGGGCACCTACAAGGCAAGCACTAAGGGATTGCACAAGAGTGAATTGTTCATTTCTGTTTGCATATTTGAATGTGCTATTTGGATAAAGATGTTAATGAGAAGGTTTTTGTGGTGGTCTTTATTGTTGGATGATGGCCAGGGGACACTGTGATGGGGCGTCTCAGATAGGGATGTGACAGATGGGAATGGTGGTCAGCAGAAGCAGTTTCTTTGAAAATTGAGTCTGAGAATGTGCTTCTCTGACAGCCCATCCAGACCAAAGAGGTCCAGAATGCATTATTCCTACCTGCTCCTCTTCCTTCTCCACCTCCTGAGGTAGCCACCAGATTCCTGGAGGCAATGGCTGTACCTTCATAATGGCAATGTTATGTTGGGTGCAGCAGATCACTAGAAACTTTGCAACATTTTCAGCATGTACTGGAGGGCACCCTCCCACGTGATCAAGGTGGCAGAACCAACTGTCTGCTCCACGATGTTTCTTGTGACTGTGATGCTCATGATTTGTCTATTGTCCTCAGTCATGCATACAGAGGGTAGCCTTTGTCCCCAAGCAGACAACCTCTGGTTCTCCATGGAGGTCCATAGACAATGGGCACAGCTGCCTGGCGCAGGATGAATGCATCATGGAGGCTGCCAGGATGGCGGACATTCACCGGCATTATGTTGTTGACATGATCGCAGACCAACTGTACAATTAAAAAATAATAGCCCTCATGGTTCCTGTGTCTCTCCTGGTTGTCGGGGAGCCAACTGCAGTCGATTCTGCTGAGCACCAACAGGAATCCTGCTATTCTAGCAAGACCATGTGCCCTCTCATCCTGCTTATCCCTGCTGTTGCACTCTTCTCTTCTAGAGTAGATGACCTCCATGACGTCCTGAATGCTCCAATGGACAATGTGCTGGGATATGCTGGAAATGTGTCCGACTCCCAGTTGGAAGGACCAGGATGCATAAAAGGTCAATGGCACTGTGGCTTTTACGGCTGCTATCAGCACCATCGTTGCCCTGGTGCGAGGCTCCAGGTTGGGCTGTAGAAGGCAGCACTGTTCTGTGACCACCTCCTTGTTGAACCTGAGTTACCTCAGGCATTGCTCCTGAATCACGTGGAGGTAGGAGAAGTGCTCCCGCGAAGCACCTGGTGGGTAGGACATTCTGTGGAGAGCCCTCCTCCTCCTCACCCTTTGCAGAGCTTCCCCTCTCTGCAGCCTCTGCTCCATCTGATGGTCATATTGCGAATCCAGAGGCACTGCAACCAAAACTCCCATACCTCAGTCACCAATTCCTGTATCTTCCCTGATTTTAAGCACCAGTTCTTCAAAAGAATCCAAAAATACAGCACAGTGTATCCACAAATTCAGCCTTAGTAAAAGTAAGTCCAAAAACTTACTGCAAGTTGGTGCCTGGCCCCTTAAACAGTGCTGTTGTGGAGGATGTGGGGGGTTCTTGTGCTGCTGAATGCCTAATCAGCTGGGAGTGATCAGCACAGGCATTGTTTGGACATGCGCAGATGGGTTTCCTGAAACTCGTACCAAATCAGCAGGAACAGCTGTTTGTCATGAAGATTGCACCACTCCAGACGCTTCTAGCACACACAAGGCATGCCCGCACTAGCCCCCCTTCCAGCTTGAAGCACCATGTGAGAGATGCCAGAAGCGGCGGCACCATTTTCTTACTTTGGGGTTCCAATAGCACCTGCATCAGTGGCACTACGGAATCCAATTTTGTGCTCTCTGTGTCCTCCCCACAGCTTAGTTTCCTACCTAGCTTTGTATCATCAGCAAGCTTGGATGCATTACAGTCAGTCACTTCAACTAAGTCATTAATATAGATTGTAAATATCTGGGTTTAGTTGTATGCAGGTGGTGGGTGCATTAACTGGGGATTCACTTCTGCTCCTATAAGTAGGAACAGACTGAACATCAATGGTTGGGTGAGGTGGTACATACTTGTCATGTGTATCTCTGTAAATAAAAACTTATAAAAGTGTGTAAAGATTAGGCTCCAGTTCTATCTCTCACTGCCTGGCTTCATGGAATAGAACAGAGGCCCCAGCTCTGATTCTTGTGGTACCCCACTAGCAACAGCCTCCCAACCTGACAACGAGCCGTTTATTTCTACTCCCTGTTTTTGTCCTTTCACCAATTCTCTATCCATTCTAATATATTATCCCCAACCCCATGAGCTCTTATCTTGTGTAACAATCTTTCATGCAGTCTTTTGAAAATTCAGAAAAGTCAGGCCTCCAGAACAAGAGCAATCAATTT